>NW_022143733.1:0-8137 GCF_007565055.1 Rhinopithecus roxellana
GCATACAGAAAAGTATCAATAACAACATGAGTTGTTAAAAGACAAAGTGGGCTGGGCATGGTGGCTCACGCCTGTAATCCCAGCACTTTGGGAGGCCGAGGTGGGACGATTGCTTGAGCTCAGGAGTTCGAGACCAACCTAAGCAACATGGCGAAACCCCGTCTCTTCTAAAAATACAAAAATTAGTTGGGTGTGGTCGTGTGTACCTGTAGTCCCAGCTACTTGAGGGACTGAGGATTGCTTCCCAAGTAGCTGGGACTACAGATATGCACCACCTACTCCCTCTCCCACAGTAGTGGGAGGATCGCTTGAGCCTGGGAAGTTGAGTCTGCAGTGAGTCCTGAATGCACCACTGCATTCCAGCCAGGATGACAGAGTGAGACTCTGTCAAAAAAAAAAAAAAAAAAAAAAAAAAAAAAAAAAAAAAAAAAAAAAAAAAAAAAAATCCAGTCTCCCTAATTTATAAAGGGTTTGTAGATATTGGTAAGGAAATAACCTACAATTGAAATAGGTAAGTGGTATGAAGAAATAACAGAAAAAGAGAAATACAAATGCATCTCAAATATATTATAAGGTGCTCAGCCTCACTCATAAGAAAAGAAATGCAAAGTAAAGCTACACTGAGAAATCACTTTTTATCCATGATATTGGGAAAACCCCACAACTGTGACACTGGCTTTCTGAGTTAAGGAGCTGGGGACAGGATACACAACTATGTCCTTGGGGAAGGCAGTGGGCTGCCTCTCAAAACCACGGCTCACTCACCCTTCAAGGAAGCAATCCCACTTCTGGAATTTTATTCTACAGACATACTAACAAACATTTGAAATAGTATGTATGTAAAGTTATTCATCCGAGCATTTTAAATAATGTTTTAACTTTTATTTTAGGTTCTAGGGTTACATGTGAAGATTTGTTACATTGGGGAACTCATGTCGTGGGGTTTGTTGGTACAGGTGATTTCATCACCCAGGTACTAAGTCCAGTGCCCAACAGTTATCTTTCCTGCTCCTCTCCCTCCGCTCACCCTCCACCCTCAAGTGGGCTCCAGTGTTGTCTGTTGTTCCCTTCTCTGTGTTCATGAGTTCTCATCATTTGGCTCCCACTTATACGTGAGAACATGTGGTATTTGGTTTTCTGTTCCTGCATTAGTTTGCTGAGGATAATGGCCTCTAGCTCGACACATGTTCCCACAAGAGACATGCGCTCGTTATTTTTTATGGCTGCATAGTATTCCACGTGTATATGTAGCACAATTTCTTTATCCAATCTACCATGGATGGGCATTTAGATGATTCCATGTCTTTGTTATTGTGACTAGTGCTGCAGTGAACACACATGTGCATAGGTCTTTATGGTAGAATGATTTACATTCCTCTAGGTATATGCCCAGTAATGGAATTGCTGGGTTGAATGGTAGTTCTGTTTTTAGCTCTTTGAGGAATCACCACACTGCTTTGCACAATGGGTTGAACTAATTTACACTCCCACCAGCGATTTATAAGCATTCCTTTTTCTTCACAACCTTGCCAGCATCTGTTGTTTTCTAATGTTTTAATCAATAGCCATTCTGACTGGTGTGAGATGGTTTCTCACTGTGGTTTTGATTTGCATTTCTCTAGTGATCAATGATATGGAGCTTTTTTTCATAGTTTTAAAAATACTTTTTGAAATATGAAAATTTTAGGGCCAGGCAAGGTGGCTCACGCCTGTAATCCCAGCACTTTGGAAGACTGAGGCAGGTAGATTACCTGAGGTCAGGAGTTCGAGACCAGACTGACCAACATGATGAAATCTCATCTCTACAAAAAATACAAAAATTAGCCAGGCTTGGTGGCAGGCGCATGTAATCCCAGCACTCTGGGAGGCTAAGGCAGAAGAATCACTCGAACCCAGAGGTTACAGTGAGCCGAGATCATGCCATTGCACTCCAGCCTAGGGGACAAAGTGAGACTCTATCTCAAAAAAAAAAAAAAACAAACAAAAAAATCAAAATGTTAGACACAGTCCAAGTGACCATGAATGGGAGGGTGGTTAAATGTGTGATGGTAAATCCATGCAGTGGGTTACCATGCTACTGTGAAATGGGAAGGAGGATGTTCACAAAGCACGAGGAAAGGCGTCCGAGGTACACTGTTGTGGGAAATCAATGCAAAGGGGAAGAGTACCTTTTGTGTGAAAAGAGTAAAATCAGAATGTGCGTCTCCCCTCGCTTATATTTTCAGAAAGAAAATCTGGAAGGATGCGCAAGAAACTAAAAATGGTTCCCTGAGGGTGGGTGGAGGTGGGATGGGAGAGAGCCTCTTCACTCTACACATGTTCGTAAGTTTTCTATTTTTGAACGATGTGATATTTACTACCTATTGAAAAATTTTAAAACTTTAAGAATGTGTTTGAAGGTACATTATGATTTTTCTGGAGAATATAACTTGTTGGTGGCAGTTGCCCCAGGCAGTTGGGGATTAGAGGAGAAAAGGACTTTTACTTGCCACTTTACACACTTTGAGATCATTTTGGTTGTTATCGTATACATTAAGACTTCTCAGGTATAATGACTAATGATAATGATTTCTGTTGACATATTTCTAAATACGTAGGTGTTTTAAATAAAGGACCTGGGGTCCTTTGAGCAGTGTGATTGTTGGAGTCAGGGGGGAAAGGGGGGCCTTCCTTTCATTCCTCACATGATTTTGTGGTTTTTGCAACATGTACACTTTAAGAAAAGACAAGAAAATCGAATTAAGGCAGTCCCTATCATCCTCCCTCCCTGCAAAAAGGCACGTGGGTGAATTTAGGAAGATCTGCAAAAATGAGTTCTTATAAGGCATAATAAGATCTAAGAGCTCTAAGCTGCTGCTGGGCAGTGAATTGAAGAGGAATTCAAAAACGAAGAAAAATGATTTAAGTTTGTAGTGTTATTGGTGGAGGAGGGATAGTCCCCAAATTTATGTCCCTCAAAGAGGAATTAAAGAACTGAAGAGGTGAGATCTGCTTATGGCCTTATGTAGCTCATCAATATCTCCTGTTCAGTGAGGTGAGTCCTGTTCTCTGGAGCAGGAGGATAATTTGATATTTTATGGTTAATGTTTCTTTGACTTTCTGATGGATCATTGGGCATCTTTACAAGGGTACAGTGGAAAAAGCAATCAAACTGGAGTCAGGATCTGAGACCCTGGAGAGCCCTGTCCCTACAGCAGTATGAAACTAAGAAAAAGCTTCACCTTCTGCCGACTCCAGATTCTTCCACGATTTCAGGGAGGAGTCAAACAAGAAATCCCTGTGATTCCAGTTGGATCTGAAATACTGCAGCTTCAACTGGAAAAGAAAAAAGGAAGAACGATGGGTCTGCTATGATGGTTGTGGTGATGGTGTGATGGTGATGGTGGTGGTGGTGATGGTGATGGTGGTGGTGATGGTGGTCATGGTGATGGTTGTGACAGTGGTAGTAATGATGGTGGTGGTAATGGTAATGATGATGTGATGATAGTGATGGTGATGGTGGTGATGATGGTGGTGATGATAGTGATGGTGAGGGCAGTGATGATGATGGTGGTGATGGTGATGATGGTGGTGTTGATGGTGGTGATGATGGTAGTGGTGATGGTGATGGTGGTGATGATGGTGATGATGATGGTGATGATGGTGGTGGTGATGATGGTGGTGGTGGTGATGGTGGTGGTGTGGTGGTGGTGATGATGGTGGTGATGGTGGTGGTGATGGTGGTGATGGTGATGGTGGTGATGGTGGTGATAGTTGTGTGTGGTGTGATGATGGTAATGATGGTGGTGCAGATAGTGTGATGGTGGTGGTGATTGGTGATGGTGGTGATGGTGATGATGGTGTGATGTGGTGGTGTGGTGATAGTGATGATGGCGGTGGTAATGGTGACAATGATGATGGTGGTAATGGTGACAATGATGATGATGGTGGTGATGGTGATGGTGATGATAGTGATGGTGGTGATGGTGGTGGTGGTGGTGGTGATGGGGTGGTGATGATGGTGATGATGGTGGTGTGATGGTAGTGATGATGGTAGTGGTGATGGTGGTGGTGGTGATGATGGCGATGATGTGGTGATGATGGTGGTGGTGATGATGGTGGTGATGATAGTAGTGGTGGTGGTGGTGGCAATGGTGGTGTGGTGGTGGTGATGGTGGTGAGTGGTGGTGTGATGGTGGTGTGTGAGGTGGTGGTGTGATAATGGTTGATGGTGGTGGTGGTAATGGTGACAATGATGATGATAGTGTTGATGTGATGATAGTGATGGTGGTGATGGTGATGATGATGATGGTGGTGGTGGTGATAGGATGATGGTGTGATGGTGATGGTGGTGATGATGGTGATGGTGGTGGTGATGGATGGTAATATGATAGTGACGTGTGGTGGTGATGGTGATGGGGTGGTGGTGATGGTGGTAGTGATTGTGGGTGATGGTGATGGTGTGATGATGGTGGTGGTTGATGGTGATGATGGGTGGTGGTGATGATGGTGGTGATGGTGGTGTGATAGTGATGAGTGATGGTGATGGTGGTGGTGATGGTTGGTGGTGGTGATGGTGGGGATGGTGTGGGGATGGTGGTGGTGGTGGTTCGGTGATGGTGATGGTGGTGGTGATGGTGGTGGTGATGAGGTGGTGGTTGATGGATGGTGATAGTGGTGATGGTGGATGGTATGATGATATGGTGATGGCGGTTGGTGATGGTGGTGGTGGTGATGGCAGTGATGGTGGTGGTGGTGGTGATGGTGAGGTGGTGGTGATGGTGGTGATGATGGTGGTGGTGATGGTGGTGTTGATGGTGGATGACAGTGGTGATGGTGATGGTAATGATGATAGTGACGGTGGTGATGATGATGGTGGTGGTGATGGTGGTAGTGATTGTGGTGATGGTGATGGTGGTGATAGTGATAGTGATTGTGGTGATGGTTGGTAGGATGTGTGGTGATGGTGAGGTGGTTGATGGTGGTAGTGTTGTGGTGATGTGGTGTGTGGTAGTGATTGTGGTGATGGTGATGGTGGTAGTGATTGTGGTGATGGTGATGGTGGTGATGGTGGTAGTGATTGTGGTGTGGTGAGTGGTGGTGATGGTGGTAGTGATTGTGGTGATGGTGATGGTGTGATGGTGGTAGTGATTGTGGTGATGGTGATGGTGTAGTGATTTGTGGTGATGGGATGGTGGTGATGGTGGTAGTGATTGTGGTGATGGTGTGATGGTGGTGATGGTGGTAGTGATTGTGGTTGATGGTGATGGTGGTGATGGTGGTAGTGATGTGTTGTGGGTGATGGTGATGATGGGTGATGGTGGGTGTAGTGATTGTGGTGATGGTGATGGTGGTGATGGTGGTAGTGATTGTGGTGATGGTGATGGTGGTGATGGTGGTAGTGATTGTGGTGATGGTGATGGTGGTGATGATGGTAGTGATTGTTGTGATGGTGATTGTGGTGGCTAGTATTTATTGTCAAGCCCATTAATTATCTAATTTAATCTTATTACGTTAAGTGGAAGGCCCTATCTTAGAAATGGAGATACTGAAGTTCACAGCAGGTAAGGCAACCGCCTAAGGTCATTTGGCGGCCATGCTGGTCTTTGGTTTAATTGATGGGAAACCTGGGCTAGAAAGGTCAACTCCACAGCAACTCTACTTCTATGAATAACAGGGGTTTACTTTACACAAATTAATTTAATGAGGCACCCTGGAGGGCTTGACCACTATAATCGGGGGGGCCTGCCTTCCTCCCCAAGCCCTCTCCCCACCCCTGCCTGAGGACCTTTGAAGGATGGGCACCTGGGCAAGATGTGCCTAGTTTGGGAAAGGCTACAGTCCCAGGTGTGACCGCCAGGTGGCAGAGCAGCTGCACCAAGCCCTGCCCCAGCAGCCCCAGAAAAACAGAAAATACAAATGAAAAATTCCTTGGCCTGGAAGCGGAAAGTCAGTTGGAGATTCCGGGAGCCTTCTGGCAAGTCCAGGAGGTTTGACCTTCTGCTGTAAGCAAAGCCTAGGGGTGTCCATGACAGGCAAAGGGCAGGGAAGAAGAAAAAACGTGAAAGCATATGGACGGAGGAAGGAGAAAGAATCGAAGGGCTTCCTGGACACCTTGGGTTCCGGCAGCCACCTCCAGCCCAGAGATTTTCAAAGCAAGGCCCGGGCCCGGTGTGGTGCAATCAGTGGGGACTTACTTTAAAACGTGCACTCCTGGGCCCAGCCCACCCTGCAGCAGACGCTCAAGAAACTGCGTTCTAGCCGGCACCCAGTGGCTTCTGGCACATGCTGAGGTTTGCAAACACCAACACAGCAACACACTTCACTCCACAGGCAAGAAGCCAGGAGCCAGAGAGAGGAGGCCACCACGGAAGGCCACGTCTCAGGGCCAGGCCTACCCCAACAGCACGGTGCTTGCTCAAAACAGGAATAGGGTGCAATTCTTTGCACGTTAGATTAGGCCTTTGTGTTGTTTTGGACTGGGGCTCTGTCCAAGGAGTCCTCTCCTGCGGCCTCCTGGGCTTTAATTTGGGTTGGTTCTCCACCTCCCCCAGTCCCTCTCTTTCTGCGATTTTAAAATTCGTAACCGTTTCCTGCCTGGAGAGGCCGAAGAAGGAAGGAGTCCCAGCTTTGAAGCCCAGGCCTAGAATCCGACTCCCCAGCTTCCTGGCCGAGTTCCCCAAGCCCTCCAGGGAGGTTCTCAGAGGTTCAGGGTCCAGACACCCACCCACACCTCACCCACACTTCCAGCACTTCTCGGACTTCTCTCCGGAAACTGACTCAGCCGCTTCCCTCTCGCACTCTGGGAGGTGACTTCGGGCTGGCCCTCATTCTGACCCAAATCCTGAATTCTAGCTTTTGGCCAGGATTTGGTCCATGACAGGCTGGAGACCACACCGCAGCGCCCAGGGGATGAAAGCTCAGGCTGTGGCGTCTGGCTCCGATCTGGACTGTGGCAAGTGACCTTGGGCGAGCTGCCTTGTCCTCTCTGAGCCTCAGTTTCCTTGTTTAAGGGAATTTGTCTTGTTTCTCTCCTGGGCTGCCATAAGGAGTGAAGGAAGGGGTGCAGGCAGTGAGGTCAGCCCAGAGCTGAGCACACTAAGAGGCACCACCCAGATGGCCATGGGGGAGGGCTGGCTTCACTCTACCTCGTGCAGAGCCTGGAAACGGGGCTGGCCTCAGAGGCTAGGTCACAGCGTCGTGATTCTGCTCACTTCCCCAAGCCCGCCTGCTCAGCTGCGGGCCCACGAGGGGCTTCAAAGAGAAGCCAGGAAATGGTAGCCATGGTTTCCACTGGGGGAGCTTACTGTCTAATAGGCAACCTAAAACCTCGGAATAGAAGCTTCCCAAAATAGTGAGTCTGCAAGCTGGTCTCCCCGGCACTGCCTGGTAGGAGGTTCACATCAGGAAAGAAAAGAGCACAGACTTGGGCCCTCCTGCCAGCTCATGCCCACCCCACGTCCTCTCCCACACCCACCTGCACCATCCCCAGCTAGGGAAGGCCCTTCCCAGGCCTCACATCTGGCTTCAGAGCCTTGAACAATTGTCAGGAGGGATGAAGTTTAGGCTGACCGTTTTCTGATTTAAAGGGCCTTGCGTAGAAGGTTCTAAAGATTTAAGAATGAGATCAACTGGCCAGCGGGGAGTGGCTGAGGCTCACGTCCTGAGACATGAACTGCCTTCCTCACTCAGAAGCCCACGCTGAGATTAAACTTTAACCAACTCAGTGAGGCAACAGTCCAGTTGGTATTTCTTCCAAACTGTAATTCAGTAACACCAAAGCACCCTGTCATTTTTAATAGAACTGCCTGACTTTCACTTTTGGTGCTGGAGAACTCAGAAGGTGGCTCAGCCCTCTGGTCCACACTTGGTGGGCAGCTCGGATGCCCCAGGCAGCCCGAAGGAGTAGAGTAGAGTGAGTTAGTCCCGTTACCCCCTCCGCAGAGTGCTGGGGCATCCGCAATCACTCCTGGAAACAAGAGAAGGAGGAATTTCCGGAGGCATCATAGGGTTTCCTGGGACCGACCCAACTGGTTATTGGACAGTGCTCCACCCTCAACCCAGCTGAGGGGTAGGAGGGGCAGAAGGTCTTGGTGGCCCCGGATTGTGGCTGTAATCAGTTTCAAACAGCAGTTAGGTCAGCTGTCCGCTCAGCCGA
>NW_022143734.1:0-1581 GCF_007565055.1 Rhinopithecus roxellana
TCTTTCTGAAACTGCATTTCGATGTCTAAATGGAACTCACAGACTTACACGTTTTTTCTCTTCCGTTTTCACTTTGCTATAAAGTTTTCTGGAAATCTGCAATGGTATACTCTGAATGCAATGAAGCTTACGTGACAAAGAAAATATCCTCAAGTGAAAACTAGAAAGAAGCTTTCGTAGAAACCTTGGGATGGTTGAATTCATCTCACAGATTACACTTATGTTCATGCAGCAGCAGTCCATTATCACTGTTTTTGAGGAACCAGAAGGACTTCTTTGGATCGCATTGAGGCCTACGCTGGTAAAGGAAATATCAGTTGAAATCGTGAAAGGAGCTTTCTGAAAAACTTCTTCGTGATCGATGATTCCTCTCACAGAGTTACAGCTGAGTTCTCAGGAAGCAGTTTGCTAACCAGCTATTTTCGTGGAATCTGCAAAGTGAGATTTGGGCAGCCCATAGGGGCCCAATGGTGAAAAGGAATATAATCAGATAACACCTAGAGGGAAGCTTACTGAGATTTTGCTTTCTGATGTGTGATTTCCATCACACAAGTTTCCACCCATCCCTTCTTGGAACAGTTTTGCAAACTCTTTTAATCTTTGTTTTTGTAAAGTGATATTTAGGAGCGTATTGAAGGCTACGGTGAAAGGAGAGATCCTCAGATCAACACTGGAAAGAAGCCTTCTGAAAACTGCATTTCGATGTGTGAATGCAACTCACAGAGTTACACGTTTCTCTTCAGGGTTCAGTTTGCTAACACAGGTTTTCTGGAAATCTGCAATGGGATACCTCTGAACGCAATAAAGCTTGCGGTGACAAAAGAAATAACCTCAGATGAAAACTAGAAAGAAACTTTCTTAGAAACTTCTTGGTGACGTGTGCATTCACCTCACAGAGATACACTCATGTTTCATGCAGCAGTCCATTATCACTGTTTTTGAGGAACCTGAGAAGGACTTTGTTGAATCGCATTGAGGTCTAAGCTGATAAAGGAAATACCATCAGTTCACAACGTGAAAGAAGCTTTCTGAGAAACTTCTTTGTGATCTGTGAATTCCTCTCACAGAGTTACAGCTGAGTTCTCGGGAAGCAGTTTCCTAACACTCTTTGCGTGGAACATGCAAAAGTGAGATTTGTGGAGGCCTATAGGGGGCCCATGGTGAAAAAGTAATCTCCCAGATAACATCTACAAAGAAGCCTACTCGGAGAGATTTCTTTCCTTATGGGTGACGTTCCATCACACAGAGTTTCACACACTTCCTCTTCTTTTTACATTTTTTTTGAACTCTCTTTCTTTTTTTCTGCACAAGTGATATTTGGGAGCTCATTGAGGGCTATGGTGAAAAATTAATATCCTCAGATCAAACTGGAAAGAAGCTTTCTGAGAAACTGCATTTCGATGTCTAAATGGAACTCACAGAGTTACACGTTTCTCTTCAGTGTTCAGTTTGCTAATAAAGTTTTCTGGAAATCTGCAATGGGATACTTCTGAAGGCAATGAAGCTTACGGTGACAAAGAAATATCCTCAGATGAAAACTAGAAGGAAGCTTTCGTAGAAACTTCATTGTGATGTGAATTC
>NW_022143735.1:0-6505 GCF_007565055.1 Rhinopithecus roxellana
ATCTGCAAAGTGATATTTGGGAGCCTATTGAGGCCCATGGTAATAAAGGAAATATCCTCACATAATAACTAAAGAGAAGCTTTCTGAGAAACTGCATTGCCAAGTGTGAATGCAACCCACAGAGTTACACGTTTCTCTTCAGTGATCAGTTTGTTAGCACAGTTTTCTGGAAATCTGCAATTAGATACTTCATAGCGCAATGAACATTACAGTGACAAGGAATTATCCAGAGATGAAACTAGAAGAAGCTTTCTTAGAACTTCTTTTTGATGTGTGAATTCATCTCACAGAGTTACACTTATGTTTCGTGGAGTCCGTTAACACTGTCTTTGAGGATTCTGAGAAGGGCTTCTTTAGACCACTTTGTGGCCTACGCTGATAAAGGAAATTTCATCCGTTCAAACCGTGAAAGAAGCTTTCTGAGAAACTTCTTTCTGATCTGTGAGTTCATCTCAAGAGTTACAACCTCTGCCTCAAGAAGCAGTTTGCTAACACTCTTTTCGTGGAATCTGCAAAGTGATATTTGGGAGCCTATTGGGGCCCATGGTGATAAAGGAAATATCCTCACATAATAACTAAAGAGAAGCTTTCTGAGAAACTGCATTGCCATGTGAATGCAACTCACAGAGTACACGTTCTCTTCAGTGATCAGTTTGTTAGCACAGTTTTCTGGAAATCTGCAATTAGATAGTTCATCGCGCCATGAACATTACAGTGACAAAGGAAATATCCACAGATGAAACTAGAAAGAAGCTTTCTTAGAAACTTCTTGGTGATGTGTGAATTCATCTCACAGAGTTACACTTATGTTTCGTGGAGCAGTCCATTAACACTGTCTTTGAGGAATCTGAGAAGGGCTTCTTTGGATCACATTGAGGCCTACGCTGATAAAGGAAATTTCATCCCGTTCAAAACGTGAAAAAGCTTTCTGAGAAACTTCTTTCTGATCTGTGAGTTCATCTCACAGAGTTACAACCTCTGCCTCAAGAAGCAGTTTGCTAACACTCTTTTCGTGGAATCTGCAAAGTGATATTTGGGAGCCTATTGGGGCCCATGGTTATAAAGGAAATATCCTCACATAATAACTAAAGAGAAGCTTTCTGAGAAACTGCATTGCCAAGTGTGAATGCAACCCACAGAGTTACACGTTTCTCTTCAGTGATCAGTTTGTTCGCACAGTTTTCTGGAAATCTGCAATTAGATACTTCATAGCGCAATGAACATTACAGTGACAAAGGAAATATCCACAGATGAAAACTAGAAAGAAGCTTTCTTAGAAACTTCTTGGTGATGTGTGAATTCATCTCACAGAGTTACACTTATGTTTCGTGGAGCAGTCCATTAACACTGTCTTTGAGGAATCTGAGAAGGGCTTCTTTGGATCACATTGAGGCCTACGCTGAATAAGGAAATTTCATCCGTTCAAACGTGAAAGAAGCTTTCTGAGAAACTTCTTTCTGATCTGTGAGTTCATCTCACAGAGTTACAACCTCTGCCTCAAAAGCAGTTTGCTAACACTCTTTTCGTGGAATCTGCAAAGTGATATTTGGGAGCCTATTGGGCCCATGGTAATAAGGAAATATCCTCACATAAAACTAAAGAGAAGCTTTCTGAGAAACTGCATTGCCGTGTTGAATGCAACCAACAGAGTTACAACGTTTCTCTTCAGTGATCAGTTTGTTAGCACAGTTTTCTGGAAATCTGCAATTAGATACTTCATAGCGCAATGAACATTACAGTGACAAGGAATATCCAGAGATGAAAACTAGAAAGAAGCTTTCTTAGAACTTCTTGGTGATGTGTGAATTCATCTCACAGAGTTACACTTATGTTTCGTGGAGCAGTCCGTTAACACTGTCTTTGAGGATTCTGAGAAGGGCTTCTTTAGACCACTTTGAGGCCTACGCTGATAAAGGAAATTTCATCCGTTCAAAACCGTGAAAGAAGCTTTCTGAGAAACTTCTTTCTGATCTGTGAGTTCATCTCACAGAGTTACAACCTCTGCCTCAAAGACGCAGTTTGCTAACACTCCTCTTTTCGTGGAATCTGCAAAGTGATATTTGGGAGCCTATTGGGGCCCATGGTGATAAAGGAAATATCCTCACATAATAACTAAAGAGAAGCTTCTGAGAACTGCATTGCCATGTTGACTGCAAACCCAGAGTTACACGTTTCTCTTCGTGATCAGTTTCTTAGCACAGTTTTCTGGAAAATATCGCAATTAGATACTTCATAGCGCAATGAAGAACTTTACGTGACAAATGAAATATCCACAGATGAAAACTAGAAAGAAGCTTTCTTAGACACTTCTTGGTGATGTGTGAATTCATCTCACAGTTACACTTATGTTTCGTGGAGCAGTTCATTAACACTGTCTTTGAGGAATTCTGAGAAGGGCCTTCTTTGAGATCCTATTGAGGCCTACGCTGATAAAGGAAATTTCATCCGTTCAAACCGTGAAAGAGCTTTCTGAGAAACTTCTTTCTGATCTGTGAGTTCATCTCACAGAGTTACAGCATCTGCCTCAAGAAGCAGTTTGCTAACACTCTTTTCGTGGAATCTGCAAAGTGATATTTGGGAGCCTATTGGGGCCCATGGTAATAAAGGAAATATCCTCACATAATAACTAAAGAGAAGCTTTCTGAGAAACTGCATTGCCATGTGTGAATGCAACTCACAGACTTACGCCAGTGTTCTTGGAGCCGTTTCTTGGACTGTTTCCGTGGATTCTGAGAAGTGATATTTCAGATAGCTTTGAAGAATAGAAGGAGAAAGGAAATATCCTTCAAGAGAAAGCGGAACCAAGCTTTGTGAGAAACTGCTTTGTGATATGTGAATTCATTTCACAGTGTTCTAATCACCCCGTTCTCGGGGGAGTTCCTAGCACTCATTTTGAGGAATCTCAGATGTGATGTCTTGGATATCGTTGAATCGCATTGCTGAATAAGGAACTATCCTCAGAGAAACCTGCAGAGAAGGCTTCCTCAAAAACTTCTTTGTTGTGGGTGAATTCAGCCCACAGAGTCCATCATTGTTTCCACTGAGAAACTCGCTAGCAGAATTTTCGCAGAATCTGCAATAGGACACACGGTGGCGCTCAAAGACCACAATAACCTCGTCTACTAAAGAAAGAAGCTTTCTGAGAAACGCTATGTGATGTGTGAATTCAACTCACTAAGTTGCAGCGGTATTTCGTGGGGCCGTGGCCTAGGCCTATTTGTGGTGGAATCTGAGAACAGATATTCCCGATCCCTTTGAAAACAATGGGGCCAATGGAAACATCTTCCAATAAAAAGGAGAAAGAAGCTTCTGAGAAACTTCTTTCTGATCTGTGAGTTCATCTCACAGAGTTACAACCTCTGCCTCAAGAAGCAGTTTGCTAACACTCTTTTCAGTGGAATCTGCAAAGTGATATTTGAGAGCCTATTGGGGCCCCATGTGATAAAGGAAATATCCTCACATAATAACTAAAAGAGAAGCTTTCTGAGAAACTGCATTGCCAAGTTGTGAATGCAACTCACAGAGTTACACGTTTCCTCTTCAGTGATCAGTTTGTTAGCACAGTTTTCTGGAAATCTGCAAATTTAGATACTTCATAGCGCACTGAACATTACAGTGACAAATGGAAATATCCACTGAGATGAAAACTAGAAAGAAGCTTTCTTAGAAACTTCTTGGTGATGTGTGAATTCATCTCACAGAGTTACACTTATGTTTCGTGGTTGCAGTCCGATTAACACTGTCTTTGAGGAATCTGAGAAGGCTTCTTTGGATCATATTGAGGGCTACGCTGATAAAGGAAATTTCATCCTTCAAAACGTGAAAGAAGCTTTCTCAGAAACTTCTTCTGATCGTGAGTCATCTCACAGGAGTTACAACCTCTGCCTCAAGAAGCAGTTTGCTAACACTCTTTTCGTGGAATTTGCAAAGTGATATTTGGGAGCCTATTGGGGCCCATGGTAATAAAGGAAATATCCTCACGTAATAACTAAAGAGACGCTTTCTGAGAAACTACAGTGCCAAGTGTGAATGCAACCCACAGAGTTACACGTTTCTCTTCAGTGATCAGTTTGTTAGCACAGTTTTCTGGAATCTGCAATTAGATACTTCATAGCGCAATGAACATTACAGTGACAAAGGAAATATCCAGAGATGAAAACTAGAAAGAAGCTTTCTTAGAAACTTCTTGGTGATGTGTGAATTTCATCTCACAGAGTTACACTTATGTTCGTGGGAGCAGTCCCATTAACACTGTCTTTGAGGAATCTGAGAAGGGCTTCTTTGGATCACATTGAGGCCTACGCTGATAAAGGAAATTTCATCCGTTCAAAACGTGAAAGAAGCTTTCTCAGAAACTTCTTTCTGATCTGTGAGTTCATCTCACAGAGTTACAACCTCTGCCTCAAGAAGCAGTTTGCTAACACTCTTTTCGTGGAATCTGCAAAGTGATATTTGGGAGCCTATTGGGGCCCATGGTAGATAAAGGAAATATCCTCACGTAATAACTAAAGAGAAGCTTCTGAGAAACTGCATTGCCATGTGTGAATGCCAATTCACAGAGTTACACGTTTCTCTTCAGTGATCAGTTTGTTAGCACAGTTTTCCTGGAAATCTGCAATTAGATACTTCATAGCGCAATGAACATTAACATGACAAAGGAAATATCCAGAGAGGAAACTAGAAAGAAGCTTTCTTAGAAACTTCTTGGTGATGTGTGAATTCATCTCACAGAGTTACACTTATGTTTCGTGGAGGCAGTCCATTAACACTGTCTTTGCGGAATCTGAGAAGGGCTTCTTTGGATCACTATTGAGGCCTACGCTGATAAGGAAATTTTCATCCGTTCAAACCGTGAAAGAAGCTTTTCTCAGAACTTCTTTCTGATTCTGTGAGTTAATCTCACAGGAGTTACAACTCTGGCCTCAAGACGCAGTTGCTAACCACTCTTTTCGTGGAATCTGCAAAGTGATATTTTGGGAGCCTATTGTGGCCCATGGTTATAAGGAAATATCCTCACATAATAACTAAAGAGAAAGCTTTCTGAGAAAACTGCATTGCCAAGTGTGAATGGCAACCCACAGAGTTACACGTTTCTCGTCAGTGATCAGTTTGTTAGCACAGTTTTCTGGAAATCTGCAATTAGATACTTCATAGCGCAATGAACATTACAGTGACAAAGGAAATATCCAGAGATGAAAAATAGAAAGAAGCTTTCTTAGAACTTCTTGGTGAGGTGTGAATTCATCTCACAGAGTACACTTATGTTTCGTGGAGCAGTCCATTAACACTGTCTTTGAGGAATCTGAGAAGGGCTTCTTTGATCATTTGAGGCCTACGCTGATAAAGGAAATTTCATCCGTTCAAAACGTGAAAGAAGCTTTCTGAGAAACTTCTTTCTGATCTGTGAGTTCATCTCACAGAGTTACAACCTCTGCCTCAAGAAGCAGTTTGCTAACACTCTTTTCGTGGAATCTGCAAAGTGATATTTGGGAGCCTATTGGGCCCATGGTAATAAAGGAAATATCCTCACGTAATAACTAAAGAGAAGCTTTCTGAGAAACTACATGCCAAGTGTGAATGCAACCACAGAGTTACACGTTTCTCTTCAGTGATCAGTTTGTTAGCACAGTTTTCTGGAAATCTGCAATTAGATACTTCATAGCGCAATGAACATTACAGTGACAAAGGAAATATCCACAGATGAAAACTAAAAGAAGCTTTCTTAGAAACTTCTTGGTGATGTGTGAATTCATCTCACAGAGTTACACTTATGTTTCGTGGAGCAGTCCATTAACACTGTCTTAGGAATCTGAGAAGGGCTTCTTTGGATCACATTGAGGCCTACGCTGATAAAGGAAATTTCATCCGTTCAAACGTGAAAAAGCTTTCTCAGAAACTTCTTTCTGATCTGTGAGTTCATCTCACAGAGTTACAACCTCTGCCTCAAGAAGCATCTAACACTCTTTTCGTGGAATCTGCAAAGGTATTTGGGAGCCTATTGGGGCCCATGGTGATAAAGGAAATATCCTCACATAATAACTAAAGAAGCTTTCTGAGAAACTGCATTGCATGTGAATGCAACCCACAGAGTTACACGTTTCTCTTCAGTGATCAGTTTGTTAGCACAGTTTTCTGGAAATCTGCAATTAGATACTACTTCATAGCGCATGAACATTACAGTGACAAAGGAAATATCCAGATGAAAACTAGAAAGAAGCTTTCTTAGAAACTTCTTGGTGATGTGTGAATTCATCTCACAGAGTTACACTTATGTTTCGTGGAAGCAGTCCATTAACACTGTCTTTGAGGATCTGAGAAGGCTTCTTTGATCATATTGAGGCCTACGCTGATAAAGGAAATTTCAATCCGTTCAAACGTGAAAGAAGCTTTCTGAGAAACTTCTTTCTGATCTGTGAGTTCATCTCACAGAGTTACAACCTCTGCCTCAAGAAGCAGTTTGCTAACACTCTTTTCGTGGAATCTGCAAAGTGATATTTGGGAGCCT
>NW_022143736.1:0-7178 GCF_007565055.1 Rhinopithecus roxellana
AGCGCAATGAACATTACAGTGACAAAGGAAATTTCCACAGATGAAAACTAGAAAGAAGCTTTCTTAGAAACTTCTTGGTGATGTGTGAATTCATCTCACAGAGTTACACTTATGTTTCGTGGAGCAGTCCATTAACACTGTCTTTGGGGAAACTGAGAAGGGCTTCTTTGGATCACATTGAGGCCTACGCTGAAAGGAAATTTCATCCGTTCAAAACGTGAAAGAAGCTTTCTGAGAAACTTCTTTCTGATCTGTGAGTTCATCTCACAGAGTTACAACCTCTGCCTAAGAAGCAGTTTGCTAACACTTTTGGTGGAATCTGCAAAGTGATATTTGGGAGCGTATTGGCCCATGGTGATAAAGGAATTATCCTCACATAATAACTAAGAGAAGCTTTCTGAGAAACTGCATTGCCATGTGTGAATGCAACTCACAGAGTTACACGTTTCTCTTCAGTGATCAGTTTGTTAGCACAGTTTTCTGGAAATCTGCAATTAGATACTTCATAGCGCAATGAACATTACAGTGAAAGGAAATTTCCACAGATGAAAACTAGAAGAAGCTTTCTTAGAAACTTCTTGGTGATGTGTGAATTCATCTCACAGAGTTACACTTATGTTTCGTGGAGCAGTCCATTAACACTGTCTTTGGGGAAACTGAGAAGGGCTTCTTTGGATCACATTGAGGCTACGCTGAAAGGAAATTTCATCCGTTCAAAACGTGAAAGAAGCTTTCTGAGAAACTTCTTTCTGATCTGTGAGTTCATCTCACAGAGTTACAACCTCTGCCTTAAGAAGCAGTTTGCTAACACTTTTTGGTGGAATCTGCAAAGTGATATTTGGGAGCCTATTGAGGCCCATGGTGATAAAGGAATTATCCTCACATAATAACTAAAGAGAAGCTTTCTGAGAAACTGCATTGCCATGTGTGAATGCAACTCACAGAGTTACACGTTTCTCTTCAGTGATCAGTTTGTTAGCACAGTTTTCTGGAAATCTGCAATTAGATACTTCACAGCGCAATGAACATTACAGTGACAAAGGAAATTTCCACAGATGAAAACTAGAAGAAGCTTTCTTAGAAACTTCTTGGTGATGTGTGAATTCATCTCACAGAGTTACACTTATGTTTCGGAGCAGTCCATTAACACTGTCTTTGGGGAATCTGAGAAGGGCTTCTTTGGATCACATTGAGGCCTACGCTGATAAAGGAAATTTCATCCGTTCAAAACGTGAAAAAGCTTTCTGAGAAACTTCTTCTGATCTGTGAGTTCATCTCACAGAGTTACAACTCTGCCTTAAGAAGCAGTTTGCTAACACTTTTGTGGAATCTGCAAAGTGATATTGGGAGCTATTGGGGCCCATGGTGATAAAGGAATATCCTCACATAATAACTAAGGAGAAGCTTTCTGAGAAACTGCATTGCCATGTGTGAATGCAACTCACAGAGTTACACGTTTCTCTTCAGTGATCAGTTTGTTAGCACAGTTTTCTGGAAATCTGCAATTAGATACTTCATAGCGCAATGAACATTACAGTGACAAAGGAAATTTCCACAGATGAAAACTAGAAAGAAGCTTTCTTAGAAACTTCTTGGTGATGTGTGAATTCATCTCACAGAGTTACACTTATGTTTCGTGGAGCAGTCCATTAACACTGTCTTTGGGAACTGAGAAGGGCTTCTTTGGATCACATTGAGGCCTACGCTGATAAAGGAAATCATTCATCCGTTCAAAACGTGAAAGAAGCTTTTGAGAAATTCTTTCTGATCTGTGAGTTCATCTCACAGAGTTACAACCTCTGCCTTAAGAAGCAGTTTGCTAACACTTTTGGTGGAATCTGCAAAGTGATATTTGGGAGCCTATTGAGCCCATGGTGATAAAGGAATTATCCTCACATAATAACTAAGAGAAGCTTTCTGAGAAACTGCATTGCCATGTGTGAATGCAACTCACAGAGTTACACTTTCTCTTCAGTGATCTTGTTAGCACAGTTTTCTGGAAATCTGCAATTAGATACTTCATAGCGCAATGAACATTACAGTGACAAAGGAAATTCCACAGATGAAAACTAGAAAGAAGCTTCTTAGAAACTTCTTGGTGATGTGTGAATTCATCTCACAGAGTTACACTTATGTTTCGTGGAGCAGTCCATTAACACTGTCTTTGGGGAACTGAGAAGGGCTTCTTTGGATCACATTGAGGCCTACGCTGATAAAGGAAATTTCATCCGTTCAAAACGTGAAAGAAGCTTTCTGAGAAACTTCTTTCTGATCTGTGAGTTCATCTCACGAGTTACAACCTCTGCCTAAGAAGCAGTTTGCTAACATTTTTGGGAATCTGCAAAGTGATATTTGGGAGCTATTGGGGCCCATGGTGATAAAGGAATTACCTCACATAACTAAAGAGAAGCTTTCTGAGAAACTGCATTGCCATGTGTGAATGCAACTCACAGAGTTACACGTTTCTCTTCAGTGATCAGTTTGTTAGCACAGTTTTCTGGAAATCTGCAATTAGATACTTCATAGCGCAATGACATTACAGTGACAAAGGAAATTCCACAGATGAAAACTAGAAAGAAGCTTTCTTAGAAACTTCTTGGTGATGTGTGAATTCATCTCACAGAGTTACACTTATGTTTCGTGGAGCAGTCCATTAACACTGTCTTTGGGGAATCTGAGAAGGGCTTCTTTGGATCACATTGAGGCCTACGCTGATAAGGAAATTTCATCCGTTCAAAACGTGAAAGAAGCTTTCTGAGAAACTTCTTTCTGATCTGTGAGTTCATCTCACAGAGTTACAACCTCTGCCTCAAGAAGCAGTTTGCTAACACGCTTTTAGTGGAATCTGCAAAGTGATATTGGGAGCTATTGGGGCCCATGGTGATAAAGCAAATATCCTCACATAATAACTAAAGAGAAGCTTTCTGAGAAACTGCATTGCCATGTGTGAATGCAACTCACAGAGTTACACGTTTCTCTTCAGTGATCAGTTTGTTAGCACAGTTTTCTGGAAATCTGCAATTAGATACTTCATAGCGCAATGAACATTACAGTGACAAAGGAAAGTCCACAGATGAAAACTAGAAAGAAGCTTTCTTAGAAACTTCTTGGTGATGTGTGAATTCATCTCACAGAGTTACACTTATGTTTCGTGGAGCAGTCCATTAACACTGTCTTTGGGGAATCTGAGAAGGGCTTCTTTGGATCACATTGAGGCCTACGCTGAGAAAGGAAATTTCATCCGTTCAAAACGTGAAAGAAGCTTTCTGAGAAACTTCTTTCTGATCTGTGAGTTCATCTCACAGAGTTACAACCTCTGCCTTAAGAAGCAGTTTGCTAACACTTTTTGGTGGAATCTGCAAAGTGATATTTGGGAGCCTATTGAGGCCCATGGTGATAAAGGAATTATCCTCACATAATAACTAAGGAGAAGCTTTCTGAGAAACTGCATTGCCATGTGTGAATGCAACTCACAGAGTTACACGTTTCTCTTCAGTGATCAGTTTGTTAGCACAGTTTTCTGGAAATCTGCAATTAGATACTTCATAGCGCAATGAACATTACAGTGACAAAGGAAATTCCACAGATGAAAACTAGAAAGAAGCTTTCTTAGAAACTTCTTGGTGATGTGTGAATTCATCTCACAGAGTTACACTTATGTTCGTGGAGCAGTCCATTAACACTGTCTTTGGGGAACTGAGAAGGGCTTCTTTGGATCACATTGAGGCCTACGCTGATAAAGGAAATTTCATCCGTTCAAAACGTGAAAGAAGCTTTCTGAGAAACTTCTTTCTGATCTGTGAGTTCATCTCACAGAGTTACAACCTCTGCCTTAAGAAGCAGTTTGCTAACACTTTTGGTGGAATCTGCAAAGTGATATTTGGGAGCCTTGGGCCCATGGTGATAAAGAATATCCTCACATAACTAAAGGAGAAGCTTTCTGAGAAACTGCATTGCCATGTGTGAATGCAACTCACAGAGTTACACGTTTCTCTTCAGTGATCAGTTTGTTAGCACAGTTTTCTGGAAATCTGCAATTAGATACTTCATAGCGCAATGAACATTACAGTGACAAAGGAAATGTCCACAGATGAAAACTAGAAAGAAGCTTTCTTAGAAACTTCTTGGTGATGTGTGAATTCATCTCACAGAGTTACACTTATGTTTCGTGGAGCAGTCCATTAACACTGTCTTTGGGGAACTGAGAAGGGCTTCTTTGGATCACATTGAGGCCTACGCTGAAAGGAAATTTCATCCGTTCAAAACGTGAAAGAAGCTTTCTGAGAAACTTCTTTCTGATCTGTGAGTTCATCTCACAGAGTTACAACCTCTGCCTTAAGAAGCAGTTTGCTAACACTTTTTAGTGGAATCTGCAAAGTGATTTGGGAGCGTATTGGGCCCATGGTGATAAAGGAATATCCTCACATAATAACTAAGAGAAGCTTTCTGAGAAACTGCATTGCCATGTGTGAATGCAACTCACAGAGTTACACTTTCTCTTCAGTGATCAGTTTGTTAGCACAGTTTTCTGGAAATCTGCAATTAGATACTTCATAGCGCAATGAACATTACAGTGACAAAGGAAATTTCCACAGATGAAAACTAGAAAGAAGCTTTCTTAGAAACTTCTTGGTGATGTGTGAATTCATCTCACAGAGTTACACTTATGTTTCGTGGAGCAGTCCATTAACACTGTCTTTGGGGAAACTGAGAAGGGCTTCTTTGGATCACATTGAGGCCTACGCTGATAAAGGAAATTTCATCCGTTCAAAACGTGAAAGAAGCTTTCTGAGAAACTTCTTTCTGATCTGTGAGTTCATCTCACAGAGTTACAACCTCTGCCTTAAGAAGCAGTTTGCTAACACTTTTTGGTGGAATCTGCAAAGTGATATTTGGGAGCCTATTGAGGCCCATGGTGATAAAGGAATTATCCTCACATAATAACTAAGGAGAAGCTTTCTGAGAAACTGCATTGCCATGTGTGAATGCAACTCACAGAGTTACACGTTTCTCTTCAGTGATCAGTTTGTTAGCACAGTTTTCTGGAAATCTGCAATTAGATACTTCATAGCGCAATGAACATTACAGTGACAAAGGAAATTCCACAGATGAAAACTAGAAAGAAGCTTTCTTAGAAACTTCTTGGTGATGTGTGAATTCATCTCACAGAGTTACACTTATTTCGTGGAGCAGTCCATTAACACTGTCTTTGGGGAACTGAGAAGGGCTTTTGGATCACATTGAGGCCTACGCTGATAAAGGAAATTTCATCCGTTCAAAACGTGAAAGAAGCTTTCTGAGAAACTTCTTTCTGATCTGTGAGTTCATCTCACAGAGTTACAACCTCTGCCTTAAGAAGCAGTTTGCTAACAATTTTGGTGGAATCTGCAAAGTGATATTTGGGAGCCTATTGAGGCCCATGGTGATAAAGGAATTATCCTCCATAATAACTAAAGAGAAGCTTTCTGAGAAACTGCATTGCCATGTGTGAATGCAACTCACAGAGTTACACGTTTCTCTTCAGTGATCAGTTTGTTAGCACAGTTTTCTGGAAATCTGCAATTAGATACTTCATAGCGCAATGAACATTACAGTGACAAAGGAATTCCACAGATGAAAACTAGAAAGAAGCTTTCTTAGAAACTTCTTGGTGATGTGTGAATTCATCTCACAGAGTTACACTTATGTTTCGTGGAGCAGTCCATTAACACTGTCTTTGGGGAAACTGAGAAGGGCTTCTTTGGATCACATTGAGGCCTACGCTGATAAAGGAAATTTCATCCGTTCAAAACGTGAAAGAAGCTTTCTGAGAAACTTCTTTCTGATCTGTGAGTTCATCTCACAGAGTTACAACCTCTGCCTCAAGAAGCAGTTTGCTAACACTTTTTGTGGAATCTGCAAAGTGATATTGGGAGCTATTGGGGCCCATGGTGATAAAGGAATATCCTCACATAATAACTAAAGAGAAGCTTTCTGAGAAACTGCATTGCCATGTGTGAATGCAACTCACAGAGTTACACGTTTCTCTTCAGTGATCAGTTTGTTAGCACAGTTTTCTGGAAATCTGCAATTAGATACTTCATAGCGCAATGAACATTACAGTGACAAAGGAAATTTCCACGATGAAAACTAGAAAGAAGCTTTCTTAGAAACTTCTTGGTGATGTGTGAATTTCATCTCACAGAGTTACACTTATGTTTCGTGGAGCAGTCCATTAACACTGTCTTTGGGGAATCTGAGAAGGGCTTCTTTGGATCACATTGAGGCCTACGCTGATAAAGGAAATTTCATCCGTTCAAAACGTGAAAGAAGCTTTCTGAGAAACTTCTTTCTGATCTGTGAGTTCATCTCACAGAGTTACAACCTCTGCCTAAGAAGCAGTTTGCTAACACTTTTTCGTGGAATCTGCAAGTGATATTGGGAGCTATTGGGCCCATGGTGATAAAGGAATTATCCTCACATAACTAAGGAGAAGCTTTTCGAAAACTGCATTGCCATGTGTGAATGCAACTCACAGAGTTACACGTTTCTCTTCAGTGATCAGTTTGTTAGCACAGTTTTCTGGAAATCTGCAATTAGATACTTCATAGCGCAATGAACATTACAGTGACAAAGGAATTCCACAGATGAAAACTAGAAAGAAGCTTTCTTAGAAACTTCTTGGTGATGTGTGAATTCATCTCACAGAGTTACACTTATGTTTCGTGGAGCAGTCCATTAACACTGTCTTTGGGGAAACTGAGAAGGGCTTCTTTGGATCACATTGAGGCTACGCTGATAAAGGAAATTTCATCCGTTCAAACGTGAAAGAAGCTTTCTGAGAAACTTCTTTCTGATCTGTGAGTTCATCTCACAGAGTTACAACCTCTGCCTTAAGAAGCAGTTTGCTAAACTTTTGGTGGAATCTGCAAAGTGATATTTGGGAGCCTATTGAGGCCCATGGTGATAAAGGAAATTATCCTCATAATAACTAAGGAGAAGCTTTCTGAGAAACTGCATTGCCATGTGTGAATGCAACTCACAGAGTTACAACGTTTCTCTTCAGTGATCAGTTTGTTAGCACAGTTTTCTGGAAATCTGCATTAGATACTTCACAGCGCAATGAACATTACAGTGACAAAGGAAATGTCCACAGATGAAAACTAGAAAGAAGCTTTCTAGAAACTTCTGGTGATGTG
>NW_022143737.1:0-5400 GCF_007565055.1 Rhinopithecus roxellana
TATATCTTTTATGTCTATATTTTACACCTATATCTATGATATCATTTATGTCAGTATTTTACCTATATCTATTATATCTATTATGTCTATGTATTATCCTATATCTATGATGTCTGTATTTTATACATATATCTATTATGTCTTTATTTTATAACTATACCTATTATGTCTATATTTATACCTATCTATTTATAACTATTATCTCTTTATTGTATAACTATAACTGTTGTATCTATTCTGTCTATATTTTATACCTGTATCTATTATGTCTATATTTTATTCCTATGTGTATTATATCCATTATGTCTACATTTTTTACCTATATCTATTATGTCTATATGTTATACCTGTATCTATTATATCTATTATGTCTATATTTCATACCTGTATATATCATATGTATTATATCTAGTTTTATACCCATATGTATCATATCTTATGTCTACGTTTTATACTGATATCTATTGTATCTCTTATGTCTATATTTCATACCTATATCTATTATATCTTATGTCTATATTTTATACCTATATCAATTATACCTATTATGTCTATAATTTATACCTATATCTATTATATCTATTATGTGTATATTTCATACCAATATCTATTTATCTATTATGTCTATATCTATTATCTATTATGACTATATTTTATACTTATATCTATTATCTATTATGTCTGTAATTTATTCCTATATCTATTCTATCTATATGTCTATTTTTTATACCTATATCTCTTATGGCTATATATTATACCTATGTCTACCATAACTATTATGTCTATATTTTAGAACTATAACTGTTATATCTATTGTGTCTATATTTTATACCAAATCTATTATGTCTATATATCATACCTATATCTATTATATCTATTATGTCTATATTTGATACCTATATCTATTATATCTGTTATGTCTATATTTTATACCTTTATCTATTATATCTATTATGTCCATATTTTTACGTTTATTTACTATATCTATTATGTCTATATTTCATACCTCTTTCTATTATATCTATTATATATTTATACCTAAATCTATTATATCTATATTTTATAAGTATATTATATCTATTTTATCTATATTTCTTACCTAAGTATATCTATATAGATATAATAGCTATAGGTATAAAATACAGATAATAGATATAAGTATAAAATAAACACATAATAGATATATACATATAGGTATAAAAGAAAAATAAAATTGATATAGGTATGAAATATAGACATAAGAGATATAATATATAGGTATAAAATATAGACATAATATATATAGGTATAAAATGTAGATATGATATATATAATATAGGTATAAAATATAGACATGATATAATTCATATAGGTATAAAATATAGACATAATAGATATAGGTATAAAATATGGACATAATAGATGTAATCCATATAGGTAAAAAATACAGACATAATAGACATAGGTATCAAATATAGACATAATAGATATAATAAATATAGGTCTAAATACATAATAAATATAATAGATATAGGTAAAATATATAGACATAATACATACAGGTATAAAATATAGACCTAATAGATATAATAGTTATAGTTATAAAATATAAATATAATATATATAGTTATAAAATATAGGCACAATATATATAATAGACGTTGGTATAAAATAGAGACATAATAGAGTTATAAAATATAGATATAGATATAATAAATATAGGTATAAAATATAGATACAATAGATATAATAGATATACGTATAAAATATAGATTTAATAGATATTATAGACATAGGTATAAAATATATATATAATAGATATAATCGATATAATAGATATTGGCATAATATACAGATATAATAGATAGAATAATATAGGTAAAGTATAAATGAAAGACATATAATATATACAGGTATAAAATATAGATATAACAGATATAGGTATGAAATATAGACATATTAGATATAATAGACATAGGTACAAAATACAGACAAAATAGATATAATAGATATAGGTATAAAATATAGACATTATAGATATAGGTATAAAATATAGACATAACAGATATAATAGATATAGGTATAAAATATAGACATAAAAGATATAGGTATAAAATATAGAAAAGTAGATACAGGTGTAAAATATAGACATAGTAATAGATATAGGTATAAAATAAAAAACATAATAGATATAGTAGAGATCTGTAAAATATAGACGTAATAGATATAATAGATATAGGTGTAAAATATAGACATAGTAGATACAATAGATATAGGTATAAAATATAGACATAATGGATATAATAAATATATATAAATATGGACATAATAGATATAATAGTTATAGGTATAAAATATAGACATAATAGATATAGGTATTATATACAGAAATAATAGATATAATTGAAATAGGTATAAAATATAGATATAATAGATATAGGTATAAAATATAGACATAATAGATTTAATGGATATAGTTATAAAATATAGACATAATAGATATAATAGATATAGGTATACAATATGGACATAATAGATACAATCGATATAGGTATAAAATATAGACATATATAATAGATATAGGTATAAAATATAGACATAATATATATAATAGATAAAGGTATAAAATATAGACATAATAGGTATAAGAGATATAGGTTAAAATATGGACATAAATGATATAATAGATACAGGTATAAAATATAGACATACTAGACATAATAGATATAGGTATAAAATATAGACAGAAGAGATATAATAGATATAGGAATAAAATATAGACATAATTGAAATAGGAATACAATATAGACAAAATAGATATCGGTATAAAATATAGACATAGATATAATGGATATAGATATAAAATATAAACATAATAGATATAATAGAGATGTGTATAAAATATAGACGTAATAGATATAATAGATATAGTTGTAAAATATAGACATAGTAGACATAATAGATACAGGTATAAAATATACACATAATAGATATAATAGATATAGATATAAAATATAGACATAATAGATATAGGTATAAAATATAGACATTAGATATAATAATTATCGGAATAAAATATAGACATAAGAGATATAATAGATATAGGTATAAATATAAACAAAATAGATATAATAGTTATAGGTATAAAATAAACGCATAATAGATATAGATAAAAATATAGACATAATAGAATTAATAGATGAAGGTATAAAATATAAACAAAATAGATATAACAGACATAGGTATAAAATATACACATAATAGATATAGGTATAAAATATAGACAAAATATTTATAGGTATAAAATATAGATATAGATATAATAGATATTGGTATAAAAATACATAATAGATATAATAGAGATGGGTATAGTATAGACGTAATAGATATAATAGATATAGGTGTAAAATGTAGACATACTAGATATAATAGGTATAGGTATAAAATATAGACATAATGGATATAATAGATATAGGTAAAAAATATGGACATAATCGATATAATAGATATAGGTATAAAATATAGACATAAGAGATATAATAGATATAGGTATAAAATATAGACATAATAGATATAATAGATATAGGTATAAAATATAGACATAATAGATAAGTATTAAATATAGACATAATAGATATAATAGAAATAGGTATAAATTATAGACATAATAGATATAATAGTTATAGATTTCTAATATACACATAATAATAATAATAGATATAGGTATAAATATAGACCAATAGATATAGGTATTAAGTATAGACATAATAGATATAATAGATATAGTTATAAAATATAGACATAATAGATATAAGAGATGTAGGTATAAAATATGGATATAATAGATATAGTTATAAATATAGACATAATAGATATAATAGATATAGGTATTAAATATAGACATAATACTTATAGGAGATGTACGTATAAGATATAGACATAATAGATATAATAGATATAGATATGAAATATAGACATAATAGATATAATAGGTATAAGTATGAAATATAGACATAATAGTTATAATAGATATATGTATAAGATATAGACAAAGTAGATGCAATAGATATAGGTATAAAATATAGACATATTAGATATAGTAGATATAGATATAAAATATAGACATAATAAATATAGGTATGAAATATAGACATATTAGATATAATAATTATAGGTATAAAATGTAGACATGATATATAATGGATAAAGGTATAAAATATAGACATAATACATATAATAGATATAGGTATAAAATATACACATAATATAGGTATGAAATACAGACATAATAGATATAATAGATATAGGTATAAAATATAGACATAATAGATATAGGAATTAAATATGAACATAATAGATATAATAGAAATAGCTATAAAATATATACATAATACGTATAGTAGATATAGGTATCAAATATAGACATAATAATTATAATAGATATAGGTATAAAATATAGACATAATAGATATAGGTATAAAATATAGACATAATGCTTATAATAGATATATGTATGAATTATAAACATAATAGATATAATAGGTATAGGTTTGAAATGAAGACATAATAGATATAATAGATATAAGTATAAAATATAGACAAAACAGATATAATAGACATAGGTATAAAATATAGACATAATAGATTATAGATATAGGTATAAAATATAGACATAATAGACATAGGTTTTAAATATAGACATAATGGATATAATAGAAATAGGTATAAAATATAGACATAATAGACATAAAATATATAGGTATAAAATATAGATATAATAGATATAGGTATAAAATACAGACACAATTGATATAATAGATATAGGTATAAAATAGAGACATAATAGTTATCATAGATATAGGTATGAAATATAAACAATAGATATAATAGATATAGGTGTAAAATATAGATATAATAGATATAGGTATAAAATATAGACAAAATACATAAAATAGTTATAGGTATAAAATATAGACTTAATAGATATAGATATAAATATAGACACAATAGATTTAATAGATATAGGTACAAAACATAGACGAAATAGATATAACAGACATAGGTATAAAATACAGACATAATAGATAAAATAGATACAGGTATAAAATATAGACATAATAGATATAGGTAAAATATAGACATAGATATAATAGATATAGGTATAAAATACAAACATAATAGATATAATAGGGATGGATATAAAATATAGACGTAATAGATATGATAGATATAGGTGTAAAACAGAGACACAGTAAATATAATAGATTTAGGTATAAAATATAGACATAATGGATATAATAGATATAGGTATACAATATAGATATAATAGATATAGGTATAAAATATAGACAAAATAGATATGGGTATAAAATATAGACATAGATATAATAGATATAGGTATAAAATATAAACATAATAGAT
>NW_022143738.1:0-3202 GCF_007565055.1 Rhinopithecus roxellana
TTTCTGATGTGTGACTTCATCACACAGAGTTCCACCCTTCCCTTCTTGGAACAGTTTGCTAACTCTGTTATCTTGTGTTCTGCAAAGTGATATTTGGGAGCTCATTGAGGGCTATGGTGAAAAGGAAATATCCTCAGATGAAAACTGGAAAGAAGCCTTCTGAGAAACTGCATTGCGATGTGAATGCAACTCACAGAGTTACACCTTCTCTTCAGTGTTCAGTGTGCTAACAGTTTTCTGGAAATCTGCAATGGGATATTCTGAAGCAATGAAGCTTACGGTGACAAAGGAAATATCCTCAGATGAAAACTAGAGAGAAGCTTTCCTAGAAACTTCTTGTGATGTGTGAATTCATCTCACAGAGTTACACTTTGTTTCCTGCAACAGTCCATTATCACTTTTTTTGAGGAACCTGAGAAGGACTTCTTTGGATCGCATTGAGGCCTACGCTGATAAAGGAAATATCATCAGTTCAAAACGTGAAAGAAGCTTTCTGAGAAACTTCTTTGTGATCTGTGAATTATTCTCACAGAGTTACAGCTTAGTTCTCAGGAAGCAGTTTGCTAACACTCTTTTCGTGGAATCTGCAAAGTGAGATTTGGGCCCATAGGGGCCCATGGTGAAAAGGAAATATCCTCAGATAATAATAGAGAAGCTTTCTGAGAGATTGCTTTCTGATGTGTGACTTCATACACAGAGTTCCACCCTTCCCTTCTTGGAACAGTTTGCTAACTCTGTTATCTTGTGTTCTGCAAAGTGATATTTGGGAGCTCATTGAGGCTATGGTGAAAAAGGAAATATCCTCAGATGAAAACTGGAAAGAAGCCTTCTGAGAAACTGCATTGCGATGTGAATGCAACTCACAGAGTTACACTTTCTCTTCAGTGTTCAGTGTGCTAACAGTTTTCTGGAAATCTGCAATGGGATACTTCTGAACGCAATGAAGCTTACGGTGACAAAGGAAATATCCTCAGATGAAAACTAGAAAGAAGCTTTCCTAGAAACTTCTTGGTATGTGTGAATTCATCTCACAGAGTTACTTATGTTTCCTGCAACAGTCCATTATCACTGTTTTTGAGGAACCTGAGAAACTTCTTTGGATCGCATTGAGGCCTACGCTGATAAAGGAAATATCATCAGTTCAAACGTGAAAGAAGCTTTCTGAGAAACTTCTTTGTGATCTGTGAATTCCTCTCACAGAGTTACAGCTTAGTTCTCAGGAAGCAGTTTGCTAACACTCTTTTCGTGGAATCTGCAAATGAGATTTGGGAGCCCATAGGGCCCATGGTGAAAAAGGAAATATCCTCAGTATAACTAAGAGAGCTTTCTGAGAGATTGCTTTCTGATGTGTGACTTCATCACACAGAGTTCCACCCTTCCCTTCTTGGAACAGTTTGCTAACTCTGTTATCTTGTGTTCTGCAAAGTGATATTTGGGAGCTCATTGAGGGCTATGGTGAAAAAGGAAATATCCTCAGATGAAAACTGGAAAGAAGCCTTCTGAGAAACTGCATTGCGATGTGTGAATGCAACTCACAGAGTTACACCTTTCTCTTCAGTGTTCAGTGTGCTAACACAGTTTTCTGGAAATCTGCAATGACACTTCTGAACGCATGACTTAGGTGACAAAGGAAATATCCTCAGATGAAAACTAGAAAGAAGCTTTCCTAGAAACTTCTTGGTGATGTGAATTCATCTCACAGAGTTACACTTATGTTTCCTGCAACAGTCCATTATCACTGTTTTGAGGAACCTGAGAAGGACTTTTTGGATCGCATTGAGGCCTACTGATAAAGGAAATATCATCAGTTCAAAACGTGAAAGAAGCTTTCTGAGAAACTTCTTTGTGATCTGTGAATTCCTCTCACAGAGTTACAGCTTAGTTCTCAGGAAGCAGTTTGCTAACACTCTTTCGTGGAATCTGCAAAGTGAGATTTGGGAGCCCATAGGGCCCATGGTGAAAAAGGAATATCCTCAGATAATAACTAGAGGAAGCTTTCTGAGATTGCTTTCTGATGTGACTTCATCACACAGAGTTCCACCCTTCCCTTCTTGGAACAGTTTGCTAACTCTGTTATCTTGTGTTCTGCAAAGTGATATTGGGAGCTCATTGAGGGCTATGGTGAAAAAGGAAATATCCTCAGATGAAAACTGGAAAGAAGCCTTCTGAGAAACTGCATTGCGATGTGTGAATGCAACTCACAGAGTTACACCTTTCTCTTCAGTTCGTGTGCTAACACAGTTTTCTGAAATCTGCAATGGGATACTTCTGAACGCAATGAAGCTTACGGTGACAAAGGAAATATCCTTGAAAACTAGAAAGAAGCTTTCCTAGAAACTTCTTGGTGATGTGTGAATTCATCTCACAGAGTTACACTTATGTTTCCTGCAACAGTCCATTATCACTGTTTTTGAGGAACCTGAGAAGGACTTCTTTGGATCGCATTGAGGCCTACGCTGATAAAGGAAATATCATCAGTTCAAAACGTGAAAGAAGCTTTCTGAGAAACTTCTTTGTGATCTGTGAATTCCTCTCACAGAGTTACAGCTTAGTTCTCAGGAAGCAGTTTGCTAACACTCTTTTAGTGGAATCTGCAAAGTAGATTTGGGAGCCCTATGCCCATGTGAAAAAGGAATATCCTCAGATAATAACTAGAGCGAAGCTTCTGAGAGATTGCTTTCTGATGTGTGACTTCATCACACAGAGTTCCACCCTTCCCTTCTTGGAAAGTTTGCTAACTCTGTTATCTTGTGTTCTGTCAAAGTGATATTTGGGAGCTCATTGAGGGCTATGGTGGAAAAGGAAATATCCACAGATGAAAACTGGAAAGAAGCCTTCTGAGAAACTGCATTGCGAAGTGTGAATGCAACTCACAGAGTTAACAATTTCTCTTCAGTGTTCAGTGTGCTAACACAGTTTTCTGGAAATCTGGAATGGGATACTTCTGAACGCAATGAACCTTACGGTGACAAAGGAAATAGCCTCAGATGAAAACTAGAAATAAGCTTTATTAAAAAACTTCTTGGTGATGTGTGAATTCATCTCACACAGTTACACTTATGTCTAATGCAGCAGTCCAATATCACGGTTTGTGAGGAACCTGAGAAGGACTTCTTTGGATCGTATTGAGGCGTACGCTGATAAAGAAATATCATCAGTTCAAAACGTGAAAGACGCTTTCTGAGAAACTTCTTTGTGATCT
>NW_022143739.1:0-728 GCF_007565055.1 Rhinopithecus roxellana
TTCTTTCTGATCTGTGAGTTCATTCACAGAGTTACAACCTCTGCCTCAAGAAGCAGTTTGCTAACACTCTTTTCGTGGAATCCGCAAGTGATATTTGGGAGCCTATTGGGGCCCATGGTGATAAGGGACATATCCTCACTAATAACTAAAGAGCGCTTCTGAGAACTGCATTGCCATGTGTGAATGCAACTCAGAGTTACACGTTTCTCTTCAGTGATCTGTTTGTTAGCACAGTTTTCTGGAATCTGCAATTAGATACTTCATAGCGCAATGAACATTACAGTGACAAAGGAATATCCACAGATGAAAACAAGAAGAAGCTTTCTTAGAAACTTCTTGGTGATGTGTGAATTCATCTCACAGAGTTACACTTATGTTTCGTGGAGCAGTCCATTAAACTGTCTTTGAGGAATTGAGAAGGGCTCTTTGGATCACATTGAGGCCTACGCTGATAAGGAAATTTCATCCGTTCAAAACGTGAAAGAAGCTTTCTGAGAAACTCTTTCTGATCTGTGAGTTCATCTCACAGAGTTACAACCTCTGCCTCAAGAAGCAGTTTGCTAACACTCTTTTCGTGGAATCTGCAACAGTGATATTTGGGAGCCTATTGGGGCCCATGGTGATAAGGGAAATATCCTCACATAATAACTAAAGAGAAGCTTTCTGAGAAACTGCATTGCCATGTGTGAATGCAACTCACAGAGTTACACGTTTCTCTTCTGTGATCA
>NW_022143740.1:0-15867 GCF_007565055.1 Rhinopithecus roxellana
GAGACTAGGGCCGGGGAGGAGGCTCAGCCCTTGTGGACTTTCTCCTCCCTCTCCATGGCTGAGTCTTGATTTATAGCTGGAAGGGCAGACAAAGGTATCCTGGTGTATACACAACCCTGCTTGGCCACATCCCAGGTCTCCTCCCTCTGCGACGCCACAGCAGGGTCGCCTTCCGAAAGCCCTCTGGATTGAGGCAGCAGGATCTGTGGTGGAACGTGCCTTGGAGTTGCCAAAGCCCCTAGGACCCCAGCACATTGACCCGGGAGCATCCCAGGGTCGTTTCTGTCTGGAGAGGAGCAGAGGCCAGGCTGCTGCGCTGGGAGGCATGTGTCACGCCTGGGAACACAGCAGGGACCCCAGGGAGGGACAGCGGCTGTTTGCTCCCTGGGCTCTGCCTGCTGGTCCTGGCAGCAGTCCTGACTGTTGCAAAGGCTGTTTTTTGGTGGCTTCCTCAGGGTCCTCGCTGTGCTCTCGGTCCCAGCACCGTCTGCTCTCTTTCCTGGTTATTCGAATGACCCGGCTCCTATTGCTGTGTCACGGGTCCCCGCCTCCCCTGAGACGGACTCTGTTCAGGCTAGACCGCCTCGAGGGACCCACTTCAGTCTATTTGTGGCAGAAAAGGTTAGCTGGCTCCTGGGAAATGTCAGGGGATAAGTCAAAGCTGGCCAGCGGCAAGGCCCAGTGACGCCCTGTCATTTTATGACTCCCTTTCCTTAATCAGTCAAAGAGAAAAACAAGCAGTGAAGGATTTTCATGGCAACCACCAGCAGGGCAGTGTTCTCTCCCTGCCTGAGCTTGTTTTAAGAGGAGGGGTCTGGCCAGAGGGTGCTGACCCTGGCCCCAGAGGGCAGGGGTCGAGTGTCCTGGAGTGTGACTCCCAGGCACCTGGGCTTGGGTTGGGCCACTGGAGCAGGCGCAGCTAATCTGGCCAATCTACTCCTTCACACTCATGGAGCAAATGGGGTAACAACCCAGAGGGGCAGACCAGGAAGCGAATTTGTAGAGCCTGACCCTCTGAGAGAGCTCTCAGAAGGATACTAGTCTTCTAAACTGGAAACAACGTAGAATAATAATAATGATAATAAAACTATTATTAATTCCCACTATCCACCCACCCACTTACTCACCCACTTACCCATCTGTCCATTCAACTCATCCGCGCCGCAGCCAGCCAGCGCCAGCCATACATCCATCCACGCACCCGTCCACCCGTTCAGCCGGCCTTTCGGCATCACCCACCCAGCCGCACTCATTCATTGCAGCCACCCACCAGCAGCCAGCTACCCAGGCATCTACCCATCCAGCCACTACCCATCATCCACCCATCCATCCACGCACCATCTACCCATCATCCACCCATCCATCCATCTACCCATTCATCTACCCACCATCCATCTACCCACATCCACACATACTATCACACTACCATTCATCCACCCATCCATCCATCTACCCATTCATCTACCCATCCATCCACCATCACCCCCATCCATCTCCACATCCCCCCATTATATCATCCATTCATTTATTTACTCACTCACCCATCCACTCATCCATTCATCCTCTCTTTCTTTCATCATCCATCCATCCACCCATCCATCCATTCATCCACATATTCATCCACCCATTCATTTATTCACTTATCTATCCATCCATCCACCCATCCATCCATCCATCCCCCTGTTCATCCACCCATTCATTTATTCATCCATCCATCCACCTATTCTATTCACCCACCTATCCATTCATCCTTTCTTTCTTTCATCATCCATCCATCCATCCATCCATCCACCCACCTGTTGTATTCACCCCCTATTCATTCATTCACTCACCCATCCATCCACCCATCCATCCTCCCTTTCTTTCATCACCCACCCCATTCATTCACTCACCCATCATCCATCCACCCAGCCAGCCAGCTTCCATGTCTACATCCAACTACTCATTCAGCCATTCACCCACCAACCTAACTAAACTTGTTTCCTCCCATGTAACCCAATACTTATCCACCCATCCATCTGTCAACCTACCCAATCACCCCATAACACACCCACATCCATCCCTTTACCCAAATTTCTGTACACATACTTATCTACCTCTCCTGTACCCATATACCCATGACATCCACTCACCCATTCATGCATGATCCTCCTGCACATTCACTCACTTACCCATTGACTTCTTCACCTACTTATCCACTACTCCCCATTCACCCATACACGCATAAAACTTCTATCCATCCATTCTTTCCACCTACTCAAACAACCACCTATCAACCCATCTACCCATCAGACTGTGGTCCACCCACCCATCCATCCACACATCTACCCATCTACCCACCCACCCATCCATCCTCTATGGGTGGGTATCTATCTATCCATCTATCTATCTATCCATCTATCCATCCATCCATCCATCCATCCATCCATCCATCCATCCATCCATTCATCCAAACACCACACATCACTGGTATGACCTTAGAAGCTTTGTCCACAGATTCCCACTCAGCTTTGAGATTTGGATCATCCAAATTTGCTTCCTGTGCTGCCCCTCTGGGCTGTTTTCCCATGTGCTTCATGAGTGTGAAGGAGTATATCAACCAGATTAGCTGTGCCTGCTTCAGGGCTCCAGCCAAGTTTGGGTACCTGGGAGCCACCCTCCAGGTCTCACCAGGAACACTATGCCAATCATGGAGAAGTTTGATAAATGTAAACCCATTTGAACCCCCTGGGTGGGGTTTATAGATGTGCATGAAAGGAATGGGATCAAATTCTATATGGGGTCAAGGGCTCAAAACCAAATTCTAAGATCTGGAGTCCCTGTAACAAAACATAAATAGGTTTCTGCAAGTCCCGTCTGTGTGGTAGATGAAAATACCATTAGCACACTGACTGATAATGCTAGTATTTTCTAACCTCCAATTACCTAGATAATGCTTCCCAAATCTCTTGGTTGGTTCCTTAGTGAAAAAACATGTTTAAACCCAAGGGAATATTTAGAATTAGGTGCAGAAATGTTTTATGTATCAACTTTCGGTATTCATAGTTTTGTGTGAAGGAATCTGGGTATGTTTGGTATTATAAGCATTTGTGATGTTTAAGAGATTTGGGGTTATTAGAAGGACAGGCCAGCCTTTTAATTAAAGTTTGAAATGTATACTTAATTACTCGAATTAGACTTATGACTATCAGTTGAAATCATAAAGTTTATGTAGGATGTTGGGACATTTAAGAGATCTAAGTTTCATCATATTAAGAAGTTATGTTTTAAATTTGAAGGAACTACTTAATTTGGGGAAGATTTGTCAGGCAAGATCTAATATATTAAGTTTGTTAATGTAATTAAGTTTTTGATGGTGTTTTATTAAGTAGTAAGACCTGCTGCTAATGATAGAACTTTAGAAAGAGTTTTGAGATTTCTTAAACTTATGATGATAATATTTGTAGATTCAGCTCAATAGTTTAAGGGAGAAAAACATACGTTTCTGATTTTGTATCATTAGTACATGCAATTTTAATTTTTTAAAACCCAAAGTATATTTCTGAATAATCTATCATATGCGCAAAAAAATGCCTTTGGGGACATAAGATAAATATCACATTAGCACCATGCCAACTTATCTTCCATCCATCCATCCATACCATCCATCCATCCATCCATCCATCCATCCACTCACTTTATTTACCCTTTACTCTCCCTTCTCTCTATCTGCTATCCACCTGTCCTTTAACATTCCCACCTAACCCACCCATTTATTCATCCATCCATCCATCCATCCATCCATCCATCCATCATCCATCCATCCATCTGTCCATCCGTCAGTCCGTCCATCCATCCATCACCCACCCACCCACCCATCCACTCATCATTCACCTACCCATTTCCATCCTCCAATCATCCATCCATCCATCCATCCATCCATCCATCCATCCATCCATCCATCCATCCATCCATTTATCTACTTGTCCGTTCATCCATCAACCTATCTACCTAGGAAATATTTATTAGAGGACCTAGTAGGGCAGCAGACACTAGAAAAAAACTACCTACACCTAAAGGGGAGCTGCTTCTGGACCCACAGACTTTCCTGACTTCTCGTTGTTGGGAGAGACTGGCCCTGTCCCTATGCTCTGTCATTTTTCTGTGACTTTGCCATCTTGTCCCCTACAGTGATCTGGTGATCATGAGCACAGTGGTTAGTGTGTGGGCTATGGTACCAATGGCTTGGGTTCAAATCCCACCCCCACCACTTTCTCACTGGATGACATTGGTCCATGGAGACAAAGGAGCACTGACCTCTTAGGCTCCTGGTAAGGGCCATGGGTCAGTGAGTGTGGGTGTGTGTGGGAGCAGAGCCTGGACTGTGGCCTGCCCCTGCCAACACTGCCTGTGATGAGCTGCAGCCAGGCATCCTGCTAGATGCTGTCTCATCCCGACATGTGTGTGCATTAAGGCGGGGTAGCCTCTCGGGGTTCTGGACACAGACCAATGTCCTACTGCAGCTGTGAAGAGAGCTAAGTGGAGCTGAATGTGTTGCTCTGGGAAATGAAGAGAAGGGAGTAGCTTTCCATGGTGAACAGGCCTCTGCCTCACCAAAGGGAATCCAGTCTCCCCAGGGGCTTTCCTCTAAGCTCTCCCTGCACTGCCCTCAGGGCCTGACAGGGCCAGGTCTGGGCTGCAGGGACTGACCAGGAATAAATGAGCTGGCCTTGGAAGGCACAGTAGACAGCCCATCCCCATAGCTCCTCCCTGGGAGCACAGGGTGCAGGCCTGGGGAGAGGCTGTTTGTGTCCCCAACGTGGGTCCCTGAGGTAGGGCCCAGCCCTGGCTCCAGATGGGGCTTGAGAATCAGCCATCTTCCCTGTGTTCTGTGGGGCTGCCCTGGTCCTGCGGCCCCACAGCCCCTGTGGTCACGTTAAATGCTTTCAGCTCCAGGTTTACCTGAGACCCTCTGCCTGCCTGTCTGAAGTCTGCTGCCCTGTGGCATGGGGAGCTCCCACTGTCCCCATCCACTGCCACCTGCCAAGCCCATGGCCCCTCTGGTGCCAGGAGCCTGCTGGTCACTCTGCCTGCCCTCTGGGCAGCCTGGTGGGGATGGTCCCCTGGATGATCCCTGGATCCTCAGAGCCTGCCCCTGCCCCATCCAGCTGCCTCCTCCAGGCTCTCACAGTGGGCAAGGCTGGTCCCACATTACATTCTAGAATAGGACCAGGCACAGGCCGCTGGTGGTAGGGGTGGAGAAGGGGGAGCGTGGTGCAGGTACCAGGCAAAGCCTGTTTCCTGCCGTGGGGCTTGGGCAGGTGCAGAGCCAGCCAGTCTGAGATTCTTCTGTAAAGGAAGGGGACCAATATGTCCCCAAAGGGGGCTGGGGTGGGGGGAGCTGGAGTCTGAGTCAGTGGGGACAGGGGCACACTGAGGGTGATCAAAGCAGTTTCTCTCCCATTTCTGTGACCAGGGCTGTGCCACGCCTTGGAGGAGAAGGGTTCCTGCCTGGGCTCCTTCCTGGGCTCCTGTAAGAGGAGGTGCAGTGGGGGGACTGGTCAGAGACGGTGGGGGGCCCTTCTGGTGCAGGGAGGTGTCTGCCAGGCACAGCCGCAGGGCCTCTGTGGCCATCACAGGTGCAGCCCGTGTGTGACTCAGCCAATAGATGGCTTCAGGGAGGGCTCTGGCCCCTGCGTTTCTGGTCTCCCGGCAGCCTGGTCCCAGAACTGGGCTCACCCCTGGTCCCTCTGCACTTCTGCACCCGGACTCTCTCTGCACAGGGCCAGACAGACCCTCCCCCGACCACTGGGCAGAGCAGGGCATCCTTGTAAACAATATGATTTTATTGCCATAATGCGAATGGCACACACGAATGGTAATGTGAGCTCCTGGAGCGACACGCTATTGCCACCGCCCCAGAAACTTCCTGGGTTCCTTCCCTCTCCCCTTGGGAACCACTCACCTGACTTTTGGGTTAATCATTTTCTGCCATTTTGTTCCAATTTTCCCACCCATGTAGGCACTCCTAAACAGGTGTTTAGTTTTGTCTGTGTTTTAATGCTACCTGATGGGATCGCATCCTGGGAATGCTTCCATGGCTTGCTTCTATTGCTCAGCCTAGGCTTGACGATTCCTCTTTGCAGTTGTGTGTAGCTGTCGCTGTTCATTTTCCTGGCTGTGTAGTATTCCATGGTACACCTGCACTACTGAAGAAATGCTGCTGTGACCACTGTAAACATTGGAACCATCTTTTCCAGCAGGTATTTACTGAAAATAGCCAGAAATAGAGCTACTTTGCCAGCAGTCTGGACAGCTTCAACTTTACTAGATACTGCTGAATGATTTTCCAAAGTGCACACCCAGCAGCGACCTATAAAAGGTACTGCTGCTCCACATCCTTGTCAACACTGGGTTTTGTCTGAATTTAACATTTTAAACTTTTTTTTTTTTCCTTATTAGAGATGGAGTCTTGCTATGTCACCCAGGCTGGCCGGGAACTTGTGGGCTCAAGCAATTCTCCAAGCTCCTGAGATTTACCATTTTGATGATTTGCATTTCCTTGGGAGGGAATGAGGTTCTGCATCTTTGCTTGTGTGTATTTGCCATCTGGATTTCCTTTTATGTGAAGCACCTGTTCAAGTCTTTTGTCCGTTAAATATTTTTTGTTTTTTGGTGAATAGTTACAGAGTTCTTCATATATTTCCTAAGTGACTCTTTGCCAATTATCCGTCCTGCAGGCATCTTCTCCCAGTGTGTCTTATCTTTCCATTTCGATGTGGTGTCTGATGAACAGAAAGTAGTACTTTTCAATGAAGTCCAATTAATTCCTCTTTTGCTTTATGGCTTGTGTCCTTTGTGTCTTGCTTAAGGAATGTCTCCTTACTCTGAAGTCAGAAGATTTTCTCCTTTATGCCTTTCCAAAAGATCTGTGGGTTCGTCTTTCCTATTTAATCCACCTGGTATTGATTTTTGATTTATAATTATTTTTCTTGGCATTGACTTTGTGGACAGTGCAGAGCAGGAGTGTAAGTAATATTGTTCCCTCTATGGATAATCAGTTCTCCAAACTGATTTTAAATGGGACTGTCTTGTCCCCCATCGATCTGCCTCTCTCCTCCAGCAGCCAGGCCTGCCCTGTGTCCATCTGGTATGCTTTACCTGTGCACCGAAACCTAACTGTCTGCTTTGCTGAGGCTTTAAGGGAAATCTTAGGGAACAGAAAGACCAACCTTCCCACTTTTTGTTCTTCATTAAGAATATTTTGGCTATTCCTGGCTCTTTTTTAAAAAGTTAAAAAAGATCTTTATTGGACACCAGAATCAGAATAGGTTCATAGCGATGCCTGCTCTAATTCCATGTACATTTTAGAATCATCTTGTTAAAGTCTAACACACACATACATGCACACATATGCACACACGTGCACACATGCATGCACATGCATGCACACACATGCACACACATGCACGTGCACACACATGCACACACATGCACATATATGCATGCACATACATGCATGCACACGCATGCACTGCACGCACACATGTACACACATGCATGCACACACATGCACATATGCGGCACACACATGCACATGCACGCACAACACATGCACACGCATATGCACATGCACACCACCACTGGAGATGTGATTGGCATTGTAGTGGCTCTACAAATCATTTTGGGGAAAAATTGGTATCTCTGTAATATTATTGAGTTTTCCAATCCATGTATGTGTTTATTTTTTGAAAACAAATATGTTTTATTCTCCACTTATTTAGATCTTCGTTAATGACATGCAGTAAAATTTCATATTTTTTCTCTGTGTATCTTGCACGTATTTTGTTAGGTTTATTCCTCGATGCTTCTTGCCATCTGTCCTGCTGTAATAGTCTCTGTGATGGTAATTTTATGCCAACTTGGCTTGGGCCACAGTGCCCAGTACTTGGTCAGGATGTTGCTGTGAGGCTGCTTTTCAGATAAGATTCACAGTGAAATCAGCTGACCTTCGGGGGGCAGAAGGCTCGCCATAATGTGGGTGGGTCTCGTCCAATCAGGTGAAGGCCTGACTAGAACACAGGCCGACCTCCCCAAGGGAAGAGGGAATTCTGCCAGCAAGTGGCTTTTGGACTCAAACTCCAACTGCTCCCTGAGTCTCCAGACTGTCGGCCTGCCCTGCAGACTTTGGACCCACTACGCCTCCACAATTGTGTGGGCCAATTCCTTAAAAAAAATCAATAATCAAGGCCAGGTTGTGGTGGCTCGCACCTGTAATCCCAGCACTTTGGGAGGCCAAGGCGGGTGGATCACGAGGTCAGGAGTTCGAGACCAGCCTGGCCAACATGGTGAAACCCCATCTCTATTAAAAATACAAAAATTAGCTGGGCATGGTGGCGGGCGCCTGTAATCCCAGCTACTTGGGAGGTTGAGGCAGGAGAATTGCTTGAAACTGGGAGGTGGAGGTTGCAGTGAGCTGAGGTTGCACCACTGCACTCCTGCCTGGGTGACAGAGCAAACTCCATCTCAAAAAAAAAAAAAAAGTCAATAATCTCTCTGTGTACACAAACACATGCACACACACACACACGTGCACATGCGTACACACACAGGCACATGCAGGCATGCACACACACACACGTGCACATGCGTACACACACAGGCACATGCAGGCATGCACACACACACATGTGCACATGCGTACACACACAGGTACATGCAGGCATGCACACACACACACGTGCACATGCGTACACACACAGGCACATGCAGGCATGCACACACACACGTGCACATGCATACACACACAGGCACATGCAGGCATGCACACACACACACACGTGCACATGCGTACACACACAGGCAACATGCAGGCATGCACACACACACACATCTTGTTGGTTCTGTTTCTCTGGAGAATCCTAACTAATGCAGTATCTTTTTGTTTTTGTTTTTTTTGAGACAGGGTCTCACTGTGTTACCCAGGCTGGAGTGCAGTGGCACAATCTCGGCTCACTGCAGCCTCTGCCTCCTGGGTTCAAGCGATTCTTGTGCCTCAGCCTCCCAAATAGCTAGGACTACAGGTGTGTGCCACCAGGTCCAGCTAATTTTGTATTTTTAGTAGAGATGGGGTTTCACTTTGTTGGCCAGGCTGGTCTTGAATTCTTGACCTCAAGTTATTTGCCTACCGGGGCCTCCCAAAGTGCTGGGCTTACAGGTATGAGCCACATGCCCAACCCTAATACAGCGTTGTTTAAAAAGTTATATTTTCTATTTTTTTTTGTTGCTCATATATGGCAATACAACAGATGTTTGCATTTTGGTTTGTATCTGGCAAACCTGCCAAACTTATTAACCCAAATGCTTTATTTGCAGCTCCTTCTGAATTATTCTTGACAGAATCAGAGAGACCTGTGGTCAGCCACCCTCTTTCCAGACTTTACTCTGAATTTTCCTCTCTCTCCTTCTGGGAGTCAACGTGGATGTGTGCCAGACCCTTTCTGCCAGCTTCCCCTCCTCCCATTTTCTCCTCCGCACTTTCTGTCTGACTTCCGGTGCTGCATAGAGGACAGCTTCCACTTCTTCCAGGCTCATCCATCCTCTCCTCTGCTGTGTCTGCTCTGCAGTTAAATGCATTCATTGCCTTTGAATTTCAGTTATGTATTTTCATTCTAGGAGATCTTCTCAGGGTGGGCGTAGTTATTTTTCGAATGTTTTTGGTCCTTTAATTTCTTGTCCTCTGTGTGTGATAAGGCCATTATCTGATTATCTGAATTCCTTTTTTCTTGAGTCAGTCTCGCTCTGTCACCCAGGCTGGAGTGCAATGGGGCGATCTTGGCTCATTGCAACCTCTGCCTCCCAGGTTCAAGCAATTCTCCTGCCTCAGCCTCCCAAGTAGCTGGGACTACAGGTGCATGCTACCATGCCTGGCTGACTTTTGTATTTTTAGTAGAGACTGGGTTTAACCACATTGGTCAGCCTTGTCTCCAGTTCCTGATCTCAGGTGATCTGCCAGCTTCAGCCTCCCAAAGTGCTGGGGGGTCCTGTGGTACAGAAGGGATCTGTGTTTTACTTCTGCTGTGTTCCTGGAGGCCCTGTCAGTCCCTACTGAACTCTACCCTGAGCTCTTGGAATAAAGCTTCTTTGTCAGTTTATCAATACTTTAAAGAAATGTTCACATCTTACCCAGGATTTATTTTATTTGATTTTGTTGTGTGGGAGGCGTGAGTAAAAGGTCATGGCCTGCCATAGCATAGGAAAATGGAAGCCGTAGACCTTGTTTAAAAGGAGGCGTCGTATGTGAGGAGTTTCCCGTTCCTTAGGTTGTGGGTGAAACTGTGCTCAGAATAGCCCAGATGGCTCTGCCAAGGCGGGAACCACAGATGAGGGTCCCAGATGAGACTTCCGGCTTTCCTGCCGTGTGTGTGCCCAGGTGGTTCTCACAGGACACTGCCAACAGCAACAACAAGGAACACAGCCGCAGCAGCGGGGGGCCCTGGGCAGGCAGCCTGCCCTCACTCAGGCCACTATGTTCCTGTCTAAGTGTGTGGGAGCCTGGAGCTGCCATCACTGCTGCTTTATAACTGTGGACACCGAGGTTAAACAGTTTGCCCCTGGTCCCCAGGCTGAGATTTGGCTGGGCTGGGCCGGCTCAGCCCCTGCAGGGTTTCTCACCTCTGCACCTACCTGAACTTTCCTCTCATTCTCAGCTTCTGGTGAAAATGGAGCTTCTGCCCCCAGGGCCCGGGCCTGGCAGGCCTTCCCTGAACACCCAGCACAGAAACAAGAGGCAGAAAGGTCTCAGCAGTGGGCAGTAAAGATGTCACATCCACCTGGCCAGGCCACTGTGGTCTTTGGAGATGGCCGTGGCCTCACTCTCAGGGAGCTGGGAGCTGCTGGGTGGGCCCCACCTCATGGCTGCTTGTAGCAGAAGGAGGGAGAGAATTTGAGACGCGGCAGAGGCCTGAATCCAAGGAAGTTCCTCAGAAAGTGCAGGGCCCCTCGGAAACAGGGGCCCCTCGGAAACAAGAGCCCCTCAGAAGCAAGGGCCCCTCAGAAACAAGGGGTCCTTGGGTCCTCCCGGCTGCGGAGAAAGCCTGGCCCAGCCTGCCACGCTCTTGGAGCAGGCAACTTCTGAGGCTTCCATACTCCACTCCCAGGCCTGGCACTCCTGGCCTCCCTGGAGGGCACAGGTCAGGAGGGGGCCCAGGCATCACTGGCTGCCTGCCTACCTCCTCACAAGAGGAGGAGGCCTGGGCCCAAGGTGGCCATGACCAGCCAACCCTGGACTCCTATGGGCAGCACTTGCTCTGCCACCTTTCCTTGTCACAGGGGCAAAGGGGCACAGGCCAGGCCAGAAGGGTGGAGTGTGAGGGGATCATGGCTTTAGAGCTGAGAGACACTGGGGTGGTGGATTAATGTCGGCAGGGGTTGGAAACAGAATCAGAAAGCAGGCCCAGGAATTACCTCATGTGGAACATGTAGATTTCCAGGTGCACCTGTACTCCCAGATGAGACTTCCTGGTGCACCTGTACTTCCAGATGGGACTTTCTGGTGCACCTGCACTCCCAGGTGAGACTACCTGGAGCACCTGCACTCCCAGGTGAGACTTCCTGGTGCACCTGTACTTCCAGGTGAGACTTTCCGGTGCACCTGCACTTCCAGATGGGACGTTCTGGTGCACCTGCACTCCCAGGTGAGACTACCTGGTGTACCTGTACTTCCAGGTGAGACTTTCCGGTGCACCTGCACTCCCAGATGAGACTTCCGGGTGCACCTGCACTCCCAGGTGAGCCTTCCTGGTGCACCTGCACTTCCCGGTGCAGACTTCTTGGTTCATCTGCACTCCCTGGTGAGAATCCCTTGTACATCTGCACTTCCTGATGCACCTGCACTTCTAGGTGAGACATTCTGCTGCATCTGCATTTATGGGTGAACTTCCTGGTGCACCCACACTTCCTGGTGCGAATCCCTTGAGCACCTGAACTTCTAGGTGGAACTTCCTGGTGCACCTGCGCCTCCAGGCACAGACTCTCAGGTGAATTTCCAGGCAGAAGATACCTAGGCTGCATTCCACAGGTGTCTGGCTTTTTTGACCTTGGACCTTGAGTGCTGTCCTGGGAGGTAGGCTTTTCCAGGGTCTGTAAGGATTGGGTTGGGTGGACAGACATGGTAGTGGCAGGTGCAGAGGAGGGGCATGCAGACATTTGACATGGAGGGGGAGGACAAAAGCCACCTGACCAAAGGTATCCCAGTCTCAACACAGCCAGGAAGCCTAGAATATGTGGAGGGGCAGCAGTGTGGAGGGTCTCCTCTCCCCCGCCCCTACTGCCCCGCCGCCCCTGTTTGGGAGGTGAGCACCTGGCTGATGCTGCTCCCTCTCCTGGCCTGGTCTCCGGCTCCTAAGCTGTCCTGTGGCTCTGCCTTCCCACTGGACTTGTCCCCAGGGAGGAGAGCCCTGGCACAGTGACAGGAAGGTCTGGGGGCTGCCAGATGGCCCATCCCTCAAGTCACCTAATACAGGGGCGTCCTGGCTGGCACCTGGGTCTCTGGGGTGTGTGTTAGTGCAGTTCAGCGAACCCCTCTCCTTTGTGGTGGGGTTTCTCAGTGCGCCAGGCTAGGAGACCCTCCCTGGGGGAGGGCGCCAAGCAGTGCCACCTGGGGTGGGGGCGTCGGCCAAGCCTCAGCCCCTAAGTCCATGGCGTGACAGCTAGAGACATCCCCCTTGGGTGAATGTGTTTGTTTTGTTTTCTTAGTTATTTTAGGAGAAAACACTCCCTGAAATGCCACATGCAGAGGATGCTGGGGTATTAGGGCCACCTTTGCTGGACAGCTCCAGGTAACTGCATTTGCTCTGCCAATGTGACTTTTTAAAAACAGAAAACACATATAGGCAAATCCATCACACACACATGCACAGAGTCGACAATGTTGGCTCACAGTAGAGCTCTTAGTCTGTTTATATTTAATGCAATTACTGATACACTTAAGTTTGGAGCTGCTGCTTTATTTTGTGCATACTATTTGTTTGCAGATTCTGTGTATAACTTCTTTCCTTTCTTGCTTTCTTTTAGATGATTTTCCCCAGCTTTCCTTGAGGATTTTCAAGCAAACAGACATGTTGAAAGAATAGACAAGGACCACTTGCATGTCCTCAGTTAGATTCACCAACTGGCAATGTTTTGCGTTGTATGTATACACGTACATGTCTGTGTATACACATACACACATACAGTCACGCATCGCCCGATCGCAGGGATGGTTCTGAGCAAGGCGCTGTTAGGCGATTTCGTCGCCGTGTGAGCATCATAGTGTGAACTTACTCAAACCCAGATGGCACAGACGCATCGCCTCCCACACGCCTGGGCTGCATGGCAGGACCTCCTGCTCCTGGGCTACAAACTGAGGCAGGGTGGTACTGTACTGAATGCTGCAGGCCACTGTAACACAACGGTAAGTATTTGTGCATCTAATCATACCTAAACATAGAAACAGTGTAGTAAAAATACGATATGAAAGATAAAATACAGTACACCTGTACAAGTTCTGCTCTGTTCTAATCTTTTGGGGCCACCATTGTATATGCTCTCTGTTCCTGCCAGAAGTGCTGTTATGTGGCACATGACTGTATATGGAAACACACACACACATCCATACATAAGCATATGCATACATACATATATACATGTATATACACGTGCATATAATACATGTATATGTCTGTCAATTGCTATCCAATGTGAATTCCATAAATTTACACCCCTACCAGCAGCATTTGGATATTTGAGGTGTCACACATCCTTGCCAGCACTGGATATTATAGCGGCTTTGAGATTTTGCCAACCTGGTGGGTGTGAAGTGTATCTTGTTGTGGTTTTAATTTCCATTTCTCTAATTATGCAGAGGCTGAGTGCCGGGCTTCCTCTCCTGCGAAGAGCCTGCCAACTTGCGGGCTGTCAGCCTCACTGTGGGTGCTGGTGGCGTGCCTGCCTGCACGGCCCTTGCCTCTCTTAGTCTGCAGGGTCTCCACTCCTGAGTTCCGGGAAACAAGGTACCGATTTCAGCACTGCACCTGAACCTTGTTTACTGATTTACAGCTGGAAGTGAGGGCCTGAGGGATCCTCCTATGGAATTGTATGACTCGGCATCTTTTTGTTTGCAAGCAGCAGCATCGCAGCCTAAGCGAATCTATTGGCTTCTTCAACAGACCAATCCGATGGAAGTGGTGGTTTTGGGTGAGGGATGCTCCAGGGGCTCTCCATGATGTCCCTAAGCTCCTTTAACCTCTGGGCACTGCTTCTGCAGGACTGGCTTTGTCTTAGGGCTGGTTCCCCTGCATTCTAGAGCTGGTTGTGGGCAACTCTTACGCCTATGGGAGGACTGCACTGCCTTAGATCACATGTATGTCCCTGACTCTCTGTGGTCAGGGGATAGAATATTCAGATTGGGGTGGAGCCAGCTTCTCCTAAACCACATGGATCTCCAAACGGAAGTCAGAGCAGATGGGAAGGGGGAGCAGACGTTGAGCTCAATCAATGAACACCCACCTTGGGAGTCGCAGCATGGAGGGTTTGATGACTGCCACACTGGCTGCTCAGCACTCCTCACTTTTGGGCGTATGCCTGTGAACCAGATGGCAGCACCTTCCGAAAATCGGCTCTGCGGATAATTGGAGGATTTTTTAAATTATGAAAATGTTCATACTGGAAGAATAAATGGAGAATAGCATATGAAAACCTGTATCTCTCCCACTTAGGTGCAACAATTATTAGCATATTGCCATGTGTCTCTCTTTCCTTCCTCTAAAGTTTCTCTGAGCATTTCACAATGAGTTCGAGGCACTGTGACACTTTGCTCCCAATCCTTTCACTTGCATATTTGTTATAAACAAGGACTTTTTTTTTTTTTTTTTTTTGAGACGGAGTCTCGCTCTGTCGCCCAGGCTGGAGTGCAGTGGCCGGATCTCAGCTCACTGCAAGCTCCGCCTCCCGGGTTTACGGCATTCTCCTGCCTCAGCCTCCCGAGTAGCTGGGACTACAGGCGCCCACCACCTCGCCTGGCTAGTTTTTTGTATTTTTTTAGTAGAGACGGGGCTTCACCATGTTAGCCAGGATGGTCTCGATCTCCTGACCTTGTGATCCGCCCGTCTCGGCCTCCCAAAGTGCTGGGATTATAGGCTTAAGCCACTGCGCCTGGCCAAACAAGGACATTTTCTACAGAACCACAATACCATGATCACATGTAAGGAAATTAGGAATCAGTTCTCAAATATTATCTAATATCCTGTCCAGATTAAAAGTGCCCAATGATCCCTACATGTCTCTTATAGCTATGAGTTTGAACCAAGACTTAACCAAGTTTCATGCACTGCCTCACCTGTCTCTCAAACTAGAAAAGTTCCTGTTCCTTCTAGATTGAAAGTTTTAGATTAAAAGCATAGTTTGTTGACATTTTTTCCCTGACTTTTCCTCTCGAAGGTCTGTGTCTTGAATAGTGCCCACAGCTTGTGTCCTTCTGTTTCCTCACGACAGGCTCAGCTTGTTCCTCTGTCTCCCTGTCTTTTCTGTAAATTGAAATTTAGGTACGAATCCTTCATAAGGATTCACTTAATGCTCCATAAGTAAGCTAATGTTCTTCGTACTGCTAAGCTTTATGCTGCTGTGCTTCAGGACCATGTGACAGGTTATTACATTTTTTTTCATCACATTTCCCATCTTTTCCTCCATCTTCTGATCATAATTGAGCATTTTAATTATTCCATTATATGTCCTCTATTGACTTACTGATGCCTCTTTAAAAACCTTTTTAGAGGTTTTCTTATGGTTCACTATATATATGTGTGTATATATACATATATAGATATAGAGGTTTTCTTATGGTTCACTATA
>NW_022143741.1:0-36131 GCF_007565055.1 Rhinopithecus roxellana
AGAGTTGGAGCGGTTCAGTGCCTGGGGGAGTTAGTCTTCCATGCTCTTCCTTTTCAAAAGTGTGGTGAGCTCTCCATAGATCTTTCCTGCCCCATATGAACTACAGAAAAAGATTGTTCAAATTCTTCTCAAATCCCTGCTGGAATTTTGCAAATGTTGGTATGAATTTGTGGTTTATACAATTGCAGGTTTACATGTGCTTGTGTGATGGTTTGACGGGGTCTTATCTTCTGTAGTGGACTGAGCCCAGGAGGGCAGGGGATGTGTCTGCTTCCTACATTCTTGGCTCCCCAGGATTCGGCAGCATGTGGGTTGCAGAAGTAGCTCAACAACGGTTTGTTGCTGAAAGCTGCTGAATTGAGTGTGGAATGATGATGTCTGTGACAGTACTCAGCAAACCAGGAGGTGGCTCAGAGAGCGGTCCAAACCACCTGCTCCAGCACAAACTTGGGTTGACTTCTGTTTCTCTGGCTTCCTGGGAGGGGGGGCTGGGCTCCCTCATCCACATCAGGAACCTTTGGGAGGGTGAACATGGTGATGCCAGCACACAGGGAGCACTGTGTGTGTCACTCCCAGTGCTATTGCTGAAGCCTGCCTGGGAGTAGGGGATGCTAATTCCACTTAGAAAACCACCTCCTTGACGGCTGATGCACATCAGCTGGCAGGGCCACCCCAGGCGCACTCCACGTGCTTTGCCATCTGTGTTAGCTCAGGCTGTCTTCTCTGTGTGTCTTCACATGGGCGGGGAGAGAAGAGGGAGAGAGAGAAAGAAGGGGAGGGAGGAAGAGAGAGAAGAAGGGGGGAGGGAGAGAGAGAAAGAAGGGGAGGGAGGGAGAGAGAGAAAGAAGGGGGGAGGAGAGAGAGAGAGAGAGAAGAAGGGGGGGGAGGAGAGAGAGAGAGAGAGAGAGAGAGAGCGATCTCCCTCTTTTTCTTCTGATAAAGGTGCTTGTTCTATCAGATTAGCACCCTGCCCTTATGACCTCATAGTTTAACCTTACTTAGCTCCTGAAAGCTCTGTCTCCAATACAGTCACACTGGGGGTTAGGGCTTCAATGCCAGAATTTTGGGGGACACCCTTCAGCCCACAACACCATCCTACAGCACAGGACATGGGAATGGAAGTGTGTCCCTGTCCAGTTTTGTCAAGGGAGGTGAGGGACCGGATACACAGTGGAGGGTCAGAGCTAGTGGTGCTCCTCGCCCTCTCACACTCATGGATGAGCCTGATGAGCTCCTCCTGCTGTTTGAGGATGCTGTGCTCAGGAGGGCCTTGGGAGCATCCTCACTTGCTTCAGGCACTGCCTGGCCAGAGGAGAGCAAGGCAGTGCCTGTTCCCACACCCCCCCACTTGCATTCCTTACTTGCTGCAGCCTGGAGAAGCTGGCAGCTCGGGAAGGAAGAAGGAAGCCGAGTACCAGCCTTCCGCTGCAGGTGGTCCCCACACAGGGCACTCAGGGCATTGTTTTGGTATTTGATGGACTGGCCATTTTCATGACTGTGGACTGTTTAGGACCAGTATGACTTCTGTTATCTGAGAGTGACCGGAAAGTGAGGGCCTACCACTTCTTACAAATAGGCTTGCTTGACAAATAGGCTTGCTTGACAAATAGGCTTGCTTGACAAATAGGCTTGCTTGACATAGATATAATGTAAGAGCCATAGTTTATTGCAAACTTTGAAACAAGGATTTTGAGAGTCCTCCACGCCAGAGCATTTTCTGTAAGCCCACTTTAGGGGAAGGGAGGGTAACTTTGATTAATGAGGGCCCAGAGTTATAAAGCCTTGTGAGGTCACGGAATCCCTGAGGAAATGATAGCTGTGTTGGATTTTTCGCTTTTTAGAGAAGCAAAAATATAGAAGAGAAGACAACTCCATGTTGTCTATACTGGTGATAATAAACACGGCATATTTATCAATCACTATAGTATCTTGTATCTAGCTTGGCAAGACTGTTTTGACATTTCTGACTATAAACTTTGTTTTTTCAAATGCTCCTTAATCCTCTTCCTTGTCTTTATGTTGGTTCTCTTATTAATGAGTTACAGCAAAATTTGACATGTACTCGTAGATGCACTTGGATAAGAATTATTCTTTGCACTAACTTGAGAATTGTGCATTTAGTGTGAGGAATGGCTCCTTGTGTAAATATGCATGTGGCGTCTGTCTTCCTTCTTCTTCTTTTTTTTTTTTTTTTTGTTGAGACAGGGCCTCACTCTGTTGCCCAGGCTGGAGTGCAGTGGTGGGGTCATAGTTCATTGCACCCTTGAACTCCCGGACTCAAACAAGCCTACCTCCTCAGCCTCCTGAGTAGCTGATACTACAGGCATGCACCACTAATTCCAGCGTGTATATATATATATATATATATATATATATATATATATATATTATTTTTTTTTTTTTTTGTAGGGACAATGTCTCGCTATATTACCCAGGCTGATCTTGAACGTCTTGGCTTAAGTGATCCTCCCACATCAGCTTCCCAAAATTCTGGGATTATAAGTGTGAGCCACTGCCCTCTGCCTGTCTTCCCTTCTCAACACCCACAGGGTGAGCCTTGTCTTGGGGTGGATTCAGGCATCAATGCCGCTTCTATGCCATCCTGCTGTTTCACTTTGATCCAGCTCACGCTTCTGGGGGCCTGTATTAGTGTTCTGTTACTGTCATAACCAATTACTGCACACATGATGGCTTAAAACAAACCAGATTTATTATGTGACCCACAGGAACTGTGGGTCAGAAGCCTGGCACAGAGTGGCTCAGGGGCTCCTCTGCTCCGGGTCTCACCAGTCTCAAGTAGAGGTGAAGGCTGGGCTGTGTTCCTCCCTGGAGGCTCTCAAATGAATCTGCCTCTAGACCTACTCAGGTTCCTGGCATGATGCAGCTCCTTGTGGGCACCTGCCCTAGGCCGGTGTCCTCTGAGCCGCAGCAGAGCTGCTCTTTGTCCTGGAGGCCGGTCTCTAGCTCCTGTGTGTGACCCTACGCCTCAGAACTAGCCAGGTTGTCTCAAACTCTCTCTATGCTTGGTGTCTCTCTTGTTTTTCTTTTCTCTTTTTTTTCTGCTTCCTATTGGGTCCACCTGGATAATCCAGGATTATCTTTCTATTTTAATGTCAGCAGATTAGTGGCTTAATTATACTCACAAGGCCCCTCTCAGCAGTGCCTAGATTTGTGTTTGAATCATCAGGGCTGGGGACCTTGGGGGGCTTCTTTAGATGTCCTGTATGGAGACATTGGCAGCATGTGTTGCCCCCAGCTTCTTGCTGTCTGTGTGGGGGTGTGGGAAGTGAGAGGTAGGGAGGAATCATTGTAGCCTCTCCTCCATCTGCCTCCTGTGCCTGAGATCTTGTCTCTGCAGAAGGGCTTCTCCCTCTGGATCCAGCAGCCACCCTACCCTATGCCCCAGCAGTCGCTCCCTGGAGCTTCCCTACACCTTGTCCACACGTTGGCCTTTGTGGAGCCTCCTCCCGCTGCCCCCAGTTGTGCGTGCCTCTACTCTGCCTGCACCGTGGCCAGGACACGTTTGTGTCAGGCTGCTTTTGTCATGAGGATCCCTCTCCTGTCTTATGGGGCTTCTAGCTGCTCCTCCTGAAGCTTCCCAGTCCCCTCTTCCCCAGCCCCACCAGCCACCACCATCTGCAGACCTCCACGGGTCAGTTCCTGGCACACTTGCTTGCCCATCCAGCTGTGTTCAGTCAGCAGGTCACTTGGATTCACCATCGGGTTTGCAGACGCTCTCTCTCTGTTTCTTGTTTTTCCTTATCACCAACTGAGTGTGGTCACCCAGAGCTCAGACGTCAGAGAACAAGAAATAACTGGGTTCCTGGTATTTTTTCCTCTCTCTGTTTCTAGGAACTTGTAATTTCTTTGAAATTTACCAGATAGTTAAAGGTCATTCAAGGACTATTCAAGGACTTAAAGCCAACTAAGGGGACTGGAAATGATATTGAAGCTCACCTGGAAGGCCACATGCTGGCTGCTGACACCACAACTCTGTCAGAGAAGTGGCTGTGGGTCCCCAGCACTGTGTGACACCGATAACGACCGATAAAAACCAAATAAAGACATTAGTGGTTATAATTTCAGTCCGGTTGAACACGTGATCACATTCTTATAGCCCTAAACATTTCCAAAATGCTAGTGACTCATAAAATCAGAATAGGAAATTTAAGCAGTTCAAATTAATTAGATTTATTAAGAGAAAACAAACACAAGCTTGCTTTGTATTATATTCTAGTAATACACTGTGATACACTAAAGGATAAGATAAATAATTTTTTATATCAAAATTATCAAACCGCATGAACTTTGATTTGACATGTGAAACAAATTGTTATTATTTTGGGAATCCTTGTATAAGGGAGAACCCATGTTTTTGGAATGACATTAACATTCTTTAAATCTTGTTTAAAGGTCTTAGTATCTTAGGCTTCTTAGAGCCCTTTCCTTTGAACTCCTAACTGCATGAAATTGCATTTCCTGGCTTCTTATCCTGTAGCTTAGCAACGACATCTAAATTCACGGTTGGTTGGTGGTGGGTCCAATTCGGTTTTCCCCTGCCTGAAATGGAGTCCTTCCCATAGACAGCACTGAGAATTCTTCTCAAAGAGTCAGCATATTTAAATTTAAAGCTTTAGGAAGCCTTTTTTTTTCCTTTTAAAAGTTATTATATAAGTACCTACCAGGATCTATTAACCAATAAAAATAGATATTCCTTTAAAGTCGAGAGGCTTATTGATCTCTGCGGGCAGTGGGCTCGTCTTTTGAATAGAATCTTTTGGCCAGTCCCTGTGCCTGGCTAATGGCTACGGGCACAGATTCATAATTTCCAACCCACCACTGTCTCTCTGGAAAGCAAACGATTTCTCACTTCTAGAAGCACAGACCTGCAAAAGAAACCAGGACACAGATACTTCCACAAACAGCCCCTGCCATGGAAAACCACTGAGAAGGGCCCTGCAGGGAAACAGACTGCAGGGTTGGCAATGGATGAGTAGTTTATTTTTCAGTGGGGAGCACTGATCATTCTTGCAGGAGTGAATGGGTCCAGGCCCACCTCCCACCAGCTTTTGAGATTCCTTTACAAACCCAGTGACCGGCTCCCTGGGCCAGGAAGCCCCGTCCCTCTCTCTGGGGTCTGTCACCCTGCCAAAGACCGGGGGTGCCTTCTACTGTGGAATCTCTAGTGGTTACAAACAAAATTCTCTTTGGAATAGCTGGTAAGTAGTTGTCCAAATTTTATTTAATTCATCAACAAACAATAGGCCGGGTGTGGTGGCTCATGTCTGAAAACCCACCAACAACAGACTATGCCTCTGAATGTTGCAGGAAAAATTATGAAATGATGGCAAATAAGATACATCTTCCGGGTGTGTTTCTGACAATAAAATGACAACACCTTTGCAAGGACTTCCCTTTCAGGCCATAAAACAGCTGCCACGTCCCTTTCCGCAACCTGACCACTCAGCTGCCATTCCCTTATCCATTGGCCTCCTTGCTTCCGTACTGAGCACTCACATCCCAGACTGAGTGCCTCATCCTGGCTGCTGCACTGCGGGTTGCTCCAGTTCAGCTCAGGGGAGGTGGCACTGGTACTTACAGTTGCTCTGGTCACAGACCTTGGAGTCATAATGCCTCTCTTTCAAAAACCAGATTTTCCAGTTAAGGCAGCAGATTCTACCTTCAAAACATATCCAGAGTCCGGCCACAGCTGACCACCTCCATGGCCACCTCCTGGTCCACGCTGCCTTCCCCTTTCCTGGGCTTCTTCCAGGTCGTCCTTCAGCAGATGCCCAACTCATTAAGAATAAAAGCCACCATGTGGCCCTGTGTTTTCTCCCTGACCTCATCTGCCCTCCCAGGCTCCCTTCATCCCAGCCGCACCAGGCTTCTTGTTGTTCCCTGAGCAGGCAGGGCCTGCCCCAACCCAAGGCCTTTGCACAGGTTTTTCCTTCTTACTCTAATAATCGGGGTGGAGTGTGATAGAATGGTGTTACTCTGGTTCAGAGTGCTAAAATGGGGTTGAGAAGCCATCCTTAGAAGGACTACCTGCACGGCTGCAACCCTGACAAACAGGAGCTTGCTTGAACCTTTGCATTGGGCCTCACGGCCACAACCATAACATCCCGGAGAACAACTGAATCTGCCAGTGCTGTGACTCCTGAACAGTGACAACCAATGCTCTGTGGACTCATGTACTACACCAGCCGCCTGCACCAATGACAGTCCTTTCAAAACAACATGTGTAATTGCCCTCCACGTCCTTTTAAAAATCCCTCTCCCCTTCCTCTCCTGAGAACACAGTTTGGTTTCTAGCTGAATCTGTGTCTCCCTGAATGCCAGTTCCTAAGACCCCAAAACACGCCTTGTCTTACTGCTTTGCAGTCTGGTCCTTTGCTGCTTCTTGGTTGACAGGTGGCTTTCTCCCTCAACAATCCAGGTCTTTGCTTGATTTCACATTATTGAGGCCTTCCCTGAGTGTTCCATTTATTATAACACCTGCCCCTACTCCCAGACTCTATCCTCCAATCTCGTTGATTTCTCTCTGGAGCACTTAACAGCACCTAATATGCTGTATGTCTTTGCTTATGCATTTTGCTTACAGACATTTTCATGTCCATTAGAAAGCCATTTCTAGGGGGAGCAGAGAACTTTCATGTCTCTGTTATCTGGGTTAACCCCAGTGCCTGAGACAGGGCCTAGCTCCTAGTAGGTGCTCATTGAAATTTGCTGAATGACTGAATGATCCCTGTGCTACGGTGCAGCCTCATACATTTCCTGTAAGGAAAAGAGACCTGTGCAATGGGAGTGTTGGCAGGGAGCCTGTTTCCTGAAGAAGCTGAGGTATCTCAACTGGCCCTGAAGATTGGGGTGTTACTTGATTTGCTGAGAAGCCCAAAATGCCCAAATAGCAAATATGTCTGATCAAAATGGATTGCATTCACCCTGCTCCAGTCAGTCCCTTTATCCCCCAGAAATCCCTTGCCTGCTTCCCCTGTTAGAAAAGCAGGAGCCCGGGAGAGCCAGGGTAATGCCATTTTAAGTTCAGCTCCATCTTGAGACTAATGAGGTACATTCCTTGCCAGTCACGACCCATGGTCATAAGATGTGCAAAGCCAAGGAAACAGCCTGCCAATACCTGCAAGAACACACTTCTATGACAACAGAACATCCAGATGTTCCAATATCCATAACAATGTATGCTTTGTGATAATTATAGTTATGCTTTGATGTATTTAGGCACTAAATGCCAAGGATAGTTTTCTTTAAATTAGCCACAAAGGGGTCTCCTCCTATGGTGCTGGTCAGGCCGGGGTATCAGGGGTCAGCGGTCAAGTGGCACCTGGGAGCTCAGGGTGGAGTATGAGTTGTGGGCAGGGGCGGGGAAGGCAGCTGGCACATCTGGGCCCCTGATTCATAGCTTAGTACCCCCAGGGACCAAGCAGGGCAGGGTGGGCCTCAGGTCTTCTGGGAGACTCAGATGAGTGCCCTTTTCCTCTGAGCAGACAGTCTGGGTCCAGTTGGCCTTTGTTGTACTGTTGGAGATGGAAGGCTCTGGAGGCACCCCCTCTTTATCCACGCATGCTCCCTGGACTTCAGATGGGCCTCTCATGGGGACCCCACCACCTGACTGACATGCTGTCCTCTCCCATGGGGGCCTCATGGCAGGTTTGGGCTCCAGTTTTGCATCAAACGAAGGCCCATGAAGGCCCAGGACCTGCCCTGCTGCCCTGTCCTAAAGTGCTGGAGTGGAAGCATGGGCGAGGCATTCAAACCACTGTCACTTGCATGACTTGGGGCCCACTTTGCAATGTGGGTTCTCGAGACTCACATTCCCCATCAGTCAGGTGGAGAGAAGGGAGTCCAGTGAGGAGCCGGCTCTCCACCGCCCCCAGGCCTGGCTCATAGCCTGCTGCGCCTGCCAGCTTGGCCCTGGCTCTGGGTTGACCCCTCAACCCAGAGAGTGTCAGAGCTGGTGTGGCCTTCTGGCCTCAGCCTGCTTTGGTGTCCTGTCTGCCCTGAAGCCCTGGGGGCCTGAGAGGGTGTGGCAGGGAGGACAGGGCCCAAGGCTCTCCATGGCCATCCACTCCCCATGGTGCTCATCCCTTTGCTCCCTCAGAGTCCTCTGTCCCATACTGCAGTTCTCCCTCCCGGCTTTCAGGGGGTGACCGGGTGCTCACGAAAGGACCCTCTTCCCCAGAGCACAGCTTCCTGTCTCACTGTGTCTGAACAGGTCAGAGTGTGGGGAAAGGGGAGGCAGCCTGGATGGTGTGACCACCCAGGCCAGTGGCTCGGCAGACCCCCAGGAGCACTGCAGTCCTGCACCAGCTGCTCCTTGGACATGGCCACCAGATGTCTTGGGGGCGCCTGAAATCCTCTGTCCTGAGGGGGACACATGTGTCTCCTCACTACCTGTCCCCAGGTCACCTCAGTTTACGGTGTCCCCATCCCCACCACGGGGAACCCCAGCCTGAAGTTTACACATAGGTGGCTGTCCATGGTCCTGCCTTGTAGTCCCCTTTCTGTCTGATTTGCAGCTCCGCCCATTGTTGAAGCCTCTGTACTGTGTGGCCTTCTCCGTGCCTGTGGGCAGGGGTGACAAGGAGCAGAGCCACCTCCCACCCTGCCATTTCATGGCCTAGGGTCCTAGAGGACCCCCTGACTTCCCAGGTAGAGGGACCGTGGGCCAAGAGACTGGGAATCTGCATGGAGTTGAGGCAGGTGGATGGAGAAGGCAGGAAGGGTGTCTGAGGAGGGAGGAAAGTGTCTGGGAAAAGTTAAACAAGGAAAACTGAGCTGGGGAAAGAGGCCAGGAGGGCAGTGGAGGCCTGGGCATCAGTGAAGAGTCACCTGATCTTCAGGGCAGGGCCAAGAGAAGCTCCTGTCACAGCATCCTGTAGGCCAGGCCTCAGTCTTTGCAGGGGCCAGGCTCCTCAGACACACGTGGGGTGTGGGCTCATTTGGCGGGGTGGAGAAAGGGCTGTCCCTGTTCGTATCTTGGGAGGTTCTGTCGTCACATCAGCCTATGCGGGTGTCCCCTTTTATCTGCTCATGGGACCTCTGTGTTCAGGGATGGGGTGTGCATGTGTGCATGTGTGTACGTATGTGTGTGTGTGTGAACATGTGTGCATGTGTGTGTGTGAAAGCATAGGAGGCATGTCAGTGTGTGTGGTGCATGTGTGAGGGTAAGTGCATGTGTGTGTGCGTGTGAGTGTGTGACTGTGCATGTGTGGTGGGCACATGTATAAGGATGTGTGTTTATACCCATGTGTAGAGTGTGTACAGGTGTTCAACGGTCGTGCAAGTGTGTGTACTGGGTGTGTGCATGTGGTGTGTGCAATGATCATGTGAGTGTGTGTACTGGGTATGTGCATGTGGTGTGTGCAATGATCATGTGAGTGTGTGTACTGGGTGTGTGCATGTGGTGTGTGCAGTGATCATGTGAGTGTGTGTACTGGGTGTGTGCATGTGGTGTGTGCAATGATCATGTGAGTGTGTGTACTGGGTGTGTGCATGTGGTGTGTGCAATGATCATGTGTGTGTACTGGGTGTGTGCATGTGGTGTGTGCAATGATCATGTGAGTGTGTACTGGGTGTGTGCATGTGGTGTGTGCAATGATCATGTGAGTGTGTGTACTGGGTGTGTGCATGTGGTGTGTGCAATGATCATGTGAGTGTGTGTACTGGGTGTGTGCATGTGGTGTGTGCAATGATCATGTGAGTGTGTGTACTGGGTGTGTGCATGTGGTGTGTGCAATGATCATGTGAGTGTGTGTACTGGGTGTGTGCATGTGGTGTGTGCAATGATCATGTGAGTGTGTGTACTGGGTGTGTGCATGTGGTGTGTGCAATGATCATGTGAGTGTATGTACTGGGTGTGTGCATGTAGTGTGTGCACACACGTGGGTGGGGGCACAGATGTCCCTCCTGAGCTTGCCTCCCACCCAGGCAGCATCCATGGACATGTTGTCCTCACCTACCCTGGCCTTTGGGGGCTGCTCTCTCCTCCCCTGCCCTGTCTCTCCCTGCTCCTTCCTTGCCTGAGGCTTGGCTGAGGCCTGCCCAGCCCACCTGTCCATGCCATGCTGCCAGCCCGCATCCTGCACTCAGGGCAGAGGACATCTGAAAGCTGAATGCTCCCCAGCCCTGCCTCTCATGTCCCTGTCCCCATCCCCGCTGGGGAGGAGGGGCACCATGGTCCCCTCCTTCCTTGGACTAGCCTATCCCCTCTTCACCTGTCCCCTTTTGCAGGAAAGGCAAGTTTTACAAACCCTTATCTTTTGATATTTAAAGGAGTCTAGATCTTGCTACTCAAATGCTTGTTTGTCTCAATACTGGAAAAGCAGAAGCCTGAATATCCTCCATATGCTCTGTGTTTGCCTGGGTCAGCGAGGGTAGAAATCCTTAGGCGTTCTCTGGGAGGACAGGCATGGGTAACAGGAGTGATCAGAAATAATCGCATCAATCAATATAGCAAAAGAGTATATTATATTTATGCGTAGAGCTGTACGTGCCAGATTCTGACTTATTTCAAGCTGTTAGGCTTTACTAAGACTACTTTCAAGAGGAGAACAAAAACTATAAATCATTTTCAGGCTATTTATCCATGACAAGTCTTATCAATCCCCAAATTTGGAAGTTAAAATCATGGCATAATAAGAACAACTCCATGTCAAAAGGACTTCCTACTTGTAGTTGTTCCGATATGAACCCCGTCCTTCCACAGTGGATAGGGGAGTGGCGGCTGTCACGGAGCTTGGGGAGGGTGTGTGTGGAGAAGGGCCTGTTCCGTGGGGTGGGGAGTCCTAAAGAGCCCACCCCACAGTGTGAGTGACCCAGAGCCGCGTGCCCCCGACACTGGCTGGCATATGCCTTGGGGAGCGCTTCCTCAGTGAAGGAAGCAGCGTGTTGATTTACATTCCAGGTCAGACCATGTTCCCATCTTTCCCACCATTAGGAACCCTAACAAACGAGTGTGGCCTCCCACCCCTGTTTGAGAGGTGCTTCCGGGCCTCGCTCTACTCACTCCGTGGTTCCACTCCACAGCAGAGCCACCCAGAGATGTCATGGGTGTGGGGAGATTTGAAAAGAAATCGGCCATGTTAATCTGAGCTCAAGAAAAATAACCCAAACCTTTTTCTGAAATATGCTTTTATCCTCCCAGTTCTATGTCTGTCATAAAGGCACAACAGACACTCAGCACATGTAACTCTTCGGGAATGGGAACCAATATGTTGTTTGAGAGGGTTTTCTTTCCTGCTTGAAGATTCTAGCATGTAGTGTGTGTGTGTGTGTGTGTTTTTTTTTTCCTTGGGAGCTTTGTATTTAAGATTGGATGAGCTGAGGCAATTTTTCTGGAGAGCAGATTATGTTTTCTATTAGTCCAGGCTGGTTTTGAGGACGAGGTGAGCGAGAGGGGTGTCCAGGCCCTGCTGCATTCTGAGGGAAGTTTGGAGACTTATACAGCAGGGTTGTGTGGTGTCCCTGGTAGCCCAGACTGTCCTGGCTAGGCTAGCAGAGGTGGATCAGTCTCATTGCCACAGATACCCACAGCTAGATGCCTGGTTCACGCTTGCTATTGGACCCCGTGCTTGGTCGGTCAGCTCAGGCACTAGGTGCCCCTGTGGCCGAGGCTTTGCTAAGCAAGTCATTATGTGTTTTCTTAGGGACTTCTGAGCTGGTCTCAGTGGGGAACTTGTATGTCCTTAGTAAGTTGAGCCCACTGAACTTCTGAAACACCTTTCGAATTTGTTCCAGAAGAAGAAAGAAAAAAATGGAATAAGGGCAATGTTTGAAGAGATAATAACTGAGAAATTTCCAGAATGTGTGAAAGATGCCTGCCCATAGACTCAAGAGATCAGTAAATTCCAAGAAGAACTGAAAATGGAACCCAGCTTGAGGAACCCATGGCTCAGAAGGTGGGGTCCAGGCCCACCCGCCCCACAGCCCACGTGCTGAGTCTGAGATGCATGTGGAGCTCCCGGCAGTGATGCTAGGGTACAGTCTGCAGCTTGGAGGGTGACACATTTGGGGTATCTGGCATTCAGAAGGCCACTGAGATGTAGCAAGGGTGAGGCCCCCTGTGGAGGCACAGATAAGAGTGAGGTAGGCCTTGGATCAAGCCCTGTAGGGTTCTGGCATTTGAAGGTAGAAGAGAGGAGGACAGGGTGGCAAAGTGCAGGTGGAGGAGGCCCAGAGGGCTTGGATCCCTGGAACCCAGAGCAGTTCCAGCTGCTGAAGCAGCAACAGCATCCGCTTCTGCCCAGAGGCCAGGTAAGGTGAGGAGGAAGACATCTATTGAATTCAGCAACACCGAGGTCCCTTTTGGCAGCGCCATTTCTCACAGACATAACAACTCTAAGTGATCCCCTTTCTTTTGGGGATTTATTATAGCATGTGTTACTTTATTTGCAATTTTCTTCTCTATTATGCCTGGGAGCAGTTATTAAAGTGCAGCTCTTCAGAAAAGGTTGAGAATCAGCCTACATTAGCATTTCCGTAAGATTGCCCTCTCCGAGGCTTATACGGGAGACCATGAGGGCTGTTTGACCCTGGCTGCCCCTCTTTGCACCTGTGAGTCATGGCACATTGAGGCCCTGAGGGCCTGAGGCACAGGGTCTGTGGGGGAAGTGGGACACACTGGGGCCACTGTCCACTCTGCTATTTGGTGATTGGGTTGAGCTGGGCTGCAGTGTGAGTAAAAATAATTTTCTCTCTGGACTACCCCAATCTGTAGGCATGATTCTCCAGGGATTTCCACTGAAAACCTGTCTTTGTGTTCTCAACACAGAGAAATTGAAAACATGATTTCTTTCCATTTTAAAGGTCTTAAGCTTTTCTTATTAATGTTCTGTCGCCCATAGCCTCAGAATGTGGGGAGAGACTGGCCGTGTTTAAGGGTCCTGAAATCTAGTTTGTCAACCATTGGGCACTGCTTTTTCTGCCTTAAATAGCAGCCCCACCTGGCCTGCCGGTCTGGAACCATGCTCAGGTCACCACATGCCCTCAAGCCTGCATGCTCATCTGCACTTCCTCCAGGGCTTCAACACCTGCCGCCTCTTGTTCTTATAGCCCTTTGGGTCTCTCTCTTTGGCACCTGCAGCCAGGAGAAACTCTGTCCATCTTAGAGACTTTCTTTAGCTCTTTAGCCCCAGCCCGTGCAGCCTTGTGGCCTCAGCATGCAGCATGCTTCCAGGGTGAGCAGCCCTGCGCTCTGCAGCCCCATATGCATCGCTGCACTTGGCATCATGTGACTTCCAAAAGCTCTGCCCTGGTTCTGCCCCCAGCAGCGGCCTCTGCCTGGGGAAAGGCAGCCACCTCTTACCTCTGGGACTTCCTCCTGATTTTACCCAGAGTCTTTGCTGCCTTCATAGCTCATGGAAGCCCCTAAGTCATTGATGACTGTAATTTACTCTGTTGCTCCAGCTGCTCTCAGTGGAAGCACAGGAATTGGAGGTCCACGCCTCACTTTTTTTTTTTTTTTTTTCAGAGAGCTACTGAGATGTGGCCAGATCCTTTCCCTTAAAGAAGTTAGGTCTAGGTCAATGCATTTACCACACATACTTTAATTATAAACCCCACACCCATCAATCCCACAAGGCTAGCTTAATCATCTCCTTTTCACAGCTGCAATAACTGATAGGCAAATTGGTGGGTGCAGGTGTGGCCATGAGCCCAGCTTTCCACCACGCCACCTCCTGGGAGACAGAGAATGGAGGGGTGTCTCAGTGAGGGACAACACAAATACATAGAACAGACATTTTCATAAACTACTGGCCATACTGAAAGCTTTTAGGTCACTTTCTGGTCTTTACGCTACAAGGCCCTTGAAATTGTCACTTTAATCACATAAGGACAGCAGTCTGATTACATCTATGATTTCCATTGTCCCCTGAAAATTCACAATCGCTTCTGTTTTCCTTATGGGTGTGTAGATACAACAAAAGCGATTTCTTTTCTTTTTTTCCCCTGCATTAACCTGAGGATCATTATTCACTAAGAAAAAATGTTTGCTTAATTAATGTCACTAAATTTTTTTTGTAGTCATCTCAATAAAAAAAGTATCTGTGGAAATGTTTTCTTTTTATTATTGTTGCATTCTGAGATGGCTAATATCACTCTTGTTATTTTGGGTTGGCGAAGGGAAGAAGAATTCCTGGATGTTTATTTGGAAAGGTTGGGGAAATGCTGGAGGCAGTTCTGCATGGGCGTAAACATATTAACGTTGCCCAGGAGAGAGGACAGGATGTGGGGATGGTTGAGTTCCACAATCAGTTCAGTGAGACTACATTGCCATCTTTTGATTCTCCTTTATATCAACAGACAATGCGAAATTGTTTGTTTAAATTGAGCATTGTTACTAAACACAGTGAGACCCAGGCTTGTATTTGAGTCCTACATTTGCCACTTTGCAAATCTTTGCTTTGTAGATGCAAACTCTAAATTCATTGTGTCAACTATTGATTCCCTATGGCATGAAGATGAAAATGAAAATCTTAAGACCTTCCCTTAAGCCATTCTGGTGAATTAAATAGATATTTGCCTAAAGTAAACACAAAATATAATCATTGTAATGATTGTTATTATTTTGTTTCATTTAGAGTTTATGTTAATCCTAGTTTTTTCCCTGTAACAAAACACACACACACACACACACACACACACACACACACACACACAGAGAGAGAGAGAAGAGAGAGAGAGAGAGAAAGAGAGAGAGAGAGAGACAAGAACAAGAGCAAGGGAGCTGTCCAAAAGTTGCAGGCTCCTGAAATCTGTCCTTGGCTTCAGTTGGGGGATCTCGGCCCCCTACACTGGTCACCTGCCAGCCTGGAGTAGGGGATGAGGGTATGTCTCAGGTCTGCAGAGTGTTGCGGTCAAGACCGTGGCCAGAGTTCATGTTTCTGTACCATCCAGAGAGCTCTTCCCTGCCAGGCCACTTAGGACCATGACACCTGAGGCAGGAAGTTGGGGTGCAGGGGGACCTGGACAAGGCAACTCAGCCTCTGACGGAGCCCACATTCCCAGGATGAACTCCTCAGCCAGGGAGAAAATGTTGCTTCCTGTTTAGGGCCCCCTGTTTCTATTTTCTACCTCCCAATTTCTGCCACTTTTGTAGGAGGTAATAAACCAAGTACCCTGAGGTGTCCCTCCCTAGAAGCAAACTGAACCATTAACGAGTTGGAGCAACCAGCTACACACAGGAGGCTAAATTCTTTCCTTTGGTATGAAATAGAATAGCTACCTCCGCTTTTGACAGCCTTAGTCAGAACAAGTCCTACCACTCCCTCCACCTAGGGCCGTGCTTTGAAGTGGCCACATCCTAAGCCTGTCACCTCAATGTTGTAGTTGGAACCTTGGGCTAGGGATTTTACACCAGCGCCCCCTCTAGGGGAAGAGTTACCCACTGTTGTCTGGGGCTTTGACCCATCCTAGAATCACCCTTGCAATATTAACTCAATGGATTTATAGGAGAGGTCAAACTTAAGATGAATAAGAATCCAGCCACTTTTCCCAGACCAAACCCCCAAATCTCATGGCAAATGAGTACTGATGAGGTGTGACTGGACTGGAGGATGAGAGCTTCAGAGACCCTGGAGGGAGTGCATCACTAGCAAGGTGGGAAGGCTGTGGGCCCTGAGCTGATAGCTTTCCATGGCTAAGATGGCCCCTGCTCCCCTAGCTTTCCTGTGGAGACCAGGCTCATCTCAAGTGTGGAGTGCTTTGGGGACACTGGAGGCTGTTGGTGGGACTCACATGTCTGCTCTCTGCTGGTGTCTCTGCCGTGTTGTTTCCTGAACGGTATCCTTTCTTAAAGTGAATTAAACTTGGTTTGGAGTGAAGGCTTTTCTTTGTCAGGAGTTTGAATGTCAACTCAGGATGATTCTAGGCAGGCAACCACACTTTGCCTTGTTTCTCTAACTGATATCTTGCTTGCCATCATTGAGAAACCTCTAACCTTCCAGGCAAAGACCTTCCCATCTCCCCCATCTCATCTGGCTCCTGGCCTGGCCATCTTTCACTTCTGAGGAGGTGGAGGTGTGTATTCTAGAAGCACAGAGAGGCTGTGGCCATGTCAACAGGAACATTTGGAAGTGTTTTCTGAGGATTTGTCCTTTTACCTGGACTTTGAAGACAGGGTCACAAGGTGAGAGTGAGACCTGGCTGAGTTTTGGGAGTACTCTGCCTGCATGGAAGTGTGCACCCCACTGTGGGAAGTGTGCTCAGGCCATTCTCTGACCAGGGGCCTCCCACTTTAAAGCATTTGGGATGGAAAATTGCCACGCTGCAGATTTTGAACAAGGCTGGCCTGGATTCAATTAGTCTGCGGAGTAAATTGTATGTGAGTGTGAAATAGTACATTGAATAGGCACTTTTTTTTTGAGATGGAGTTTCGCTCTTGTTGCCCAGGCTGGAGTGCAATGGTGTGATCTCGGCTCACTGCAACCTCCGCCCCCCCGGTTCAAGTGATTCTCCTGCCTCAGCCTCCCGAGTAGCTGGGATTACAAGCATGCGCCACCACACTCAGTTAATTTTGTGTTTTTAGTTGAGATGGGCTTTCTCCATGTTGGTCAGGCTGGTCTTGAACTCCCAACCTCAGGTGATCCACCCGCCTCAGCCTCCCAAAGTGTTGGGATTACAGGCGTGAGCCACCACGCCCAGCCCTTGAATAGGCACTTTTGAAGCTTGTCTCTCCTACATGTTTTCAACAATTTACTTTTGTTTCAGTCAATTTAAATAACCAACAGAGAGAGGTTCTCTAAAGAAAATGGTGTTTATTCAGGAATAGGGCATTGCAATGGAATACACATGGCTTAATAAACTATGTTCATATTCAGGGAGGTAAAGGAAGACTAAGGTTTTTAAAGGAAAAATGAGGAGAATTACCGAATTGTTTTGAAATAATTATCGCAGCTACAAGGATCAATAATAAGGTGACATCAGATCTGAGGCTGGACACACAGTTGCTGGGCAGATGTCACTGCAAAAATAGTTTTTTGTGGATTGTTGTGATGGACTTTGTGCAAGGCTGTGGTTTTTGCAGAGTCTTTTGTGATGGTTTTAACAGGTATACAAGCAGGAGAACCCTGTCTTCATAGCTTTCTCTGGCCCTATTTGTGAGTTTTTTTTTTTTTTAAATACAAGTGGCTCAATTTGGATTCTGACACCTTTCACAGTTCTCGTATAGTGGGTACTCTTTGATTGGCTTGAGAATGGACACTTTCACCCCACGCCTAAATCAACAGTCATGGTTTGATGCCTTGGGTCTTATTTGCAATTGCTACTTCACGGTTCACACCATGGAGCTGAGTAGGGAGGGTGCCATACCTCTTCTTTTCTCCTCAGTCATCTCATGGAGTTACTTTCATAAATCATAATTTCCCATTTATCTTCTTTGTTCCTCTGTCAGCACCCAAAGGAAGAGAAAGTGTCGCAGGATTTACTGGGTTAACATTTGGTGCTCCTGTGTTCTCATGATTTCCTCTGAGACGAAATCTCTAGCTTACTAAAAACAAATTAGAGAGACTTCCTAGTAAAGAGGGTGTAATGAACCCAGTTCTTAGAAACGCCCTCCCTCAATTCCTGATGGAATTATTAAACAGTAGAAACACTAGCAAAATTTCCATTATCAAATAAAGAAGTGTAAACTCATGCCATAGCATTCAAGAATGGTAGCCGAGGAAAGAAATAGAAGATTTTCAGACAGCATCTAACTCCTTCACAGATCCTCAGAGGCCATATGGGGAAGAGAAGCAGCAGCCACACAATCCTAACAGTTCTCACGTATGTTCTCTGATCATGGGAGAAGTGGACATGGGGAAGGTTCAGGTGTGGGAGCTCTTACCTACCCCTGTGGAGTCTCAAGATCTCCGCAACGGCAAGGAAATTACTAGGTTTTGACATTTTCTGGGACTGCACACTGAGTTAAGGAAAATGCCCAAACTGATATATCCACCGTGAAGCTGATACTGTCCTGAGTAACAGAGTGGCATTTAGTGCAATTTCACTGAAGACAGCAGAACTCAGAAAATCCAATAAAGCCTAACAGAACAAGACAGAAGGGCAATTTTAGAGCTTATAATATCAAGTGAGTACCAAAAAACAGCACCCTTATATAACTAAAAATATACACTAGGAACAGACTATATCTGGCTAAAATTTAATCAACTCTTCTAGAGGAAAGGCTTGAAATGACTGCGAACACATAGGTGTTGTAGAGAGATATGAAAGCACTTTGAAAAAACAAAACAGATTTGATAAGTAGATATAGATGATCCAATATAAATAAGATTTAAAATGTATGAACCTGAATTAGAAAACCCAATCAATGAATAGAAAGTGTTTTCAAAGTGTAATAGAAAAAAAAATCATGAAATTAGGGAAACCTGAATATAGATTTACACTGAATTTATATTGAAACCTGAATATAGATTTATAGTTGTACATCTTCAATCTATAAAATGAACCTGAATATAAATGTATATGTGAGTGTGAAATAGTACATTGAATAGACACTTTTGAAGCTTGTCTCTTCTACATGTTTCCAACAATTTACTTTGGGTTTGGTCAACTTAAATAACCAACAGAGAAAGGTTCTCTAAAGAAAATGGTGTTTATTCAGGAATAGGGCATTGCAATGGAATACACATGGCTTAATAAACCATGTGTGCATTCAGGGAGGTAAAGGAAGACATAGGTTTTTAAAAGAAAAATGAGGGGGATTACTGAGTTGTTATGAAATAATTATCCTAGGCTACAAGGATCAATAATAAGGTGACACCAGATCTGAATATGTATAAATCTATATTCAGGTTCTTCTTACAGATTGATGATATACAACTAGGAAATACCCTAGAAAAAATTATTACATGGCTATGTTATTAAGATAACATATTTTTTTAAAAAAATTAAGGGGAAAAAAGTCTTTAGATTTTGAGGAAAAAAATGCAGTACACATAGAGAAAAAAATCAGGCTGACCGCATATTTCTTAGTAATATTCAATGTGAAAAGACAATTGAGCAAATATCTGGGGCAATTAAACTGCTACCTTTAAATGTTAAACCCAGTAAAATTGTTATTAGCTATAAAAGCAATAGAAATACAGGACCAATGAGTGCTTTCTTAAAAAACAAGTCCTGTGAAGCAAGGCAGTGGACTCCAAGGTCAGTGAAGAGGCAGCAGTGGATGAGCTGGGGCTGTGCTCAGGGCTGGAGGTGAGTGACCAGTGGCCAGGGAAGGAAGGCAGACGCAGGAACCTTATACCCAGCCAATGTTTCTTTCAAATACTAGGGCCATAGACAGACATTCTCAAGTGAGCAAATCTCAGAGAAGAGATCACCCGTGTACCTTTCCTAAAAAAAGGTACCATGAAATCCAGCAACATAAGATGAATAAAAATGTAGAAAAGATGAATAAAAATGAATAAAATGAAAAGTAAAAATGAGTGAAAGATGAACAAAAATGTAGATGAATAAGAATACAAAAATGAACAAAATAACTGGAAGAGTATATTGAATACATAGACCATAATCCATATAGGGACATTTTGGTTATCAAATTGAATATAAATGCCTTAATCCAGGACGAAACAGAAAGTTTTCAAAAAATGTTTAAGTAGGTGGAGATAGGTGGAGTAAGTACTAATTTTCTCATCACTCTTAACTCTTAATGTTTTGTGTATTTAAAACATCTTTTAGAAATCCAGATGATCTCTTCTGATGAATAAACATTTATTTGAGACTTAGCATTTAATTGTTTCACCCCAGTTTCTTTTAAAGATATATTGCAAGTAAATTCAATTTAAACATTTTAAAATTGAAGTTAGTATGTTCAGGATGATTCCATCTTAATACTATCTATCTATCTATCTATCTATCTATCTATCTATCTATCTATCCATCTAAATCTATTTATCTATCATCTATCCATCCATCATCTATCTTCTGTCTATCTATCTATCTATCTATCTGTCTGTCTGTCTGTCTGTCTGTCTATCTATCTATCTATCATCTATCTACCTATCTATCACGTATCTATCTGTGAAGGTTATCAGAATCAAAATGGAATCACTAATGTTAAGAAAATCCAGATAAATAGAGCCAGGGAAAGCCATGAAGAGAGGGTTCTCACATTTCTATGCCTGATAACAAAAAAGACTCTTAAAAAACACAACCTTGCACAAATGCCATCGCAACCTTACACAAAAAATACTTCTGCAAGGACCTCTGCCTAGCAACTGTCTGTCCAACTTTGGACTGGCATCACCCTTGTTATTGATCTTTGTAGCCAAGGATAATAATTTCAAAACAATTATGTAACTCTCTTCATTTTTCTCTTTTAAAAACTTTTGTCTTCTTTTACCTCCCTGAAAATGCATGTAGTTTACTATGTCTTATGTATTCCAATTGCAATGCTCTATTCCCAAATAAATATATTTTCTTTTAAAGACTCTTTCTGTAGGTTGACATATCTACCTACCTACCTGCCTTATACTTTCTAGCTGTATTTGTGTAATATTTCCATTTTTGTGACATCATATCTCTCTAGCCTTACTTCTGTGCATATGTATGTATGCAGAGATGGACTTTGGAATCACAGTAACTATTATTGTATATTAGTCAGCTCAACTTGCCATAACAAAACACCACAGACTGGGAGGCTTAAGCAGGAGACAATTATTTCTCACAGTTCTGGAGAGTGGAATTCCAAGATCAAGGTGCCATCTGAATCAGTTCCTGGTGAGGGCTCTCATGCTGGCTTGCAGACAGCTGCTCATGGTGTCTCTTCTTATGAGGACACTAATCCTGTTGGATCAAGGCCCCGCTCTTATGACCTCATTAAACCTTAATTACCCCTTAAAGGCACTCTCTCCATATACAGTTACTTTAGGGGTTGGAGCTACAACATACAAATTTTGGGGGACACAATACATTTAGTTCATAACACATTGGATGGCAAAATTGTTTTTTTCTCTTTGTGTCTTCATATTTTAAAAGTATTTTATAATAATTATTATAAATCTTATAAAGGGTGGAGAGGTAGAAGTGGGAAGTGTGATGAGAAATTACTTAGTGGGTACAATGTACATTATTTGTTGATGGATACACTGAAAGCTAAACTTCACTACATGTAACATGTGCAAGTAATAAAATTGCACCAGTACCCCTTAAATGTATATAAAGAAAAAAATTTAAGTCATTTTGTAAAAAAGTATTTTTGATGTTATAGATTTTACTGGAAGTAATAATAGCTAGCATTATTGCTATAGATTTTTTACATGAATCACAAGCACCTTCATTTATTCATGTGACTCCAATCAACTTAAGGTCGGTAGGGAAACAGGCTCAGAGAGACTCTGGTGTCCAAGTCCAAGTTGGTGAGTATCAAAGTCTAAACTCACAGCTTTATTTTTCAGCATCTCTTTCTTTTTTTCTATGTGATAAAAGGTTGTACATTTCAAGGTGAGTCTCAATCATTTCCCTTCATGTGTTTACAAATTCAGTAACAAAATGTAAGATCTCACACCATAAAAATCAATTTGCTTCTGTATTTGGGAAGAAGTAAAAACAGCATTGCTGTCCTTAAGAAATTAAGAAATAATTTCCTTAAGAAATTATTGTTACAGGAGGGAGAGTTCTGGCCCCTGTTACTGTTACAATTTCTGTGGCTGCAGTGACACAGAAATTGGAGCCTTGTAGAGGAGTGTGGCTCTGCTGCTCTGCTGCCAGCCTCACACGACCCAGGAGGTCACCGTACTGGGTGACTCAGCTCCTGGTCTTTCAGAGGCCAAAGTGACCTGGAGAGCTGTCAGCTGGTACTCAGATATCCCATTTGTTGAGGCCTGGCCCCACACGGCATGCTCCAGCACACATCGGTTTTGTCAGATATTCCTGAGAGTTGGATGGAGAGGGAGAGGCTTGGAAGGTAAACCGCATCCCACCACCCATTTGGATGATGCTCCTCCTCTCTGAGCCCTCCAGGTAATCAGAGCCGTCAGCTTTGGCTGTGCCCAACTGCTCTTTGGGGCTCCTTCAGCTTTCTCTGTTTTCTCTTCCTTAAGAACAAGGTATTCTTCTGAGCAGCCCAGATCTCCAGTCAAGCACCAAGGAGTCCCTCCGTGCAGCCTGACAGATACACATCTGCTCCTTTCCGGCCGAGTTCACCCGCTGTCCCGTGCTCATGCCCATTTCTGATGTCCATCCTTGCTAGTCACTCCTTAGGCTCTTCCACTGTTCAAATCATTTCACTAAGGAGTTCTGGTGTTTCAAACATCTTTTCTTTTAAAGACTCTTTCTTTTAGGTTGACATGTCTACCTGCCTACCTACCTTCTACCTTCTAGCTGTATTTATTCAATATTTCAATTTTTGTTTCAAACTATGCATTCATTGTTCATGAGGACAGTGAAAAGAATCAAATTTGGATCTGCAGTGACCTGCATTTGTGATTTCAGACTTTGTTCTTTAGGTTTATCCCCATTGTTGCTGCGCATTTCTCTCCTCTGCCCTGGCTCCCTCTTTTCTCTACCTTTGAGGCTCCATGACAAATTCACCCCCCGCAGGTTCCACTGTAAATAGGCTCTCGGGAGGTGTCAGTCTGTGGCAGGCCAATTCTCCCTGACAGTTACGCAGACACATTTCCACAGCACTGCCTTAACATTGAGCAAATAATTAAACCTAGGGAAACTGATGCCCAGACATCAAAGCTAGAAATGAAACATATGGTCAGTAGGAGCCTCGCATAGACTTCTCCCTAACCTGGAGCAAGTCAAAGTAACAGAGACAGCCTTCCATTCCTCGTGCCAGGACCTGTCTCAGGTCGGCAAAATCTGAGTTGAGTCAAGGTAATACAGGTAGCTGTTTAAATAGATTTATTGGAGAACTGAAGGCAGCTGTCCTGACCAAGCTGTAAATAAGATAAGCTAGAAATAATCACTCTGGTACCACAGTCCTCACTAATTAGAATTTAGGAGAGAGGCCTTGAAGGTACGGGGGCCCTCACAGCCTGATCAGACTTAGAAAGCATTTTTTTTTTTTTTTTTTGGCCTCTGACTTTCTAGTTGAAACAAAATTAGTTACCTGTCGACTTAGGCAAATGTGATACCGCTCATAGGCACGTGACCCTAACCTGTATAAGCACTAAGAAAATTGTAACACTTTGAGTTGGTCTGGTGGAACTATCTCTGGCCGTCTCCCTCTAGCTGGTTATAGCAATAAATTCCCTTTTCTCCTAGTTTGTCTGCTTCTCATTACTGGGCCATGAGAAAACTCAGCCGGACTCAGTTTGGTTCCTGGAACAAGTCCACAGGGAACAACCTTTTTTGCTGAAAGTGAACTGTGGGCCCAGCTGTGTCTTGCTGCTGGGAACATCGCGGGGACTGGTCTAGCCCTCTCAGCACCCTGGCCTGGTTCAGTCTCCTTTTCTGGGCAAAGATGCCTTCAGCATCTCAGGAGAGATACATTCCATTGGTTATTCATTCCTGTGGAGTGGGTTCTCCTTCCTGACAGCTTCACCAAAAGTCTGGGAGTGGTGCCGGTTGCCGCGGATGGGCTACAGGCTCATCCCTGAGTCAGCCACCATGCAGAGAGAAGGGAGTTCATGGTGGGCACGGCCCTGGGCCATCGGGTGGGGTCAGCCCTCGGGACCCAGGCACTGGCAATGCCAGGCAGGGAAGAACACATCTTAACTTCTAGTGGGAAGTGTAAACTGGACAACCTTTTTGTGCACAATTCAACTTCTTTCTTAAATCGACCCCCTCGCACTGCTAATATATACTCTCTTTTTTTCTTTGCTTAAGAAGATATAGTCCAAGCACTGCTGGGAAAATATTTTGTTTCTTTGATCTTCATAAGAAAATTTCCTTTTGCACACACAAAATATAAAGTCAATAGTTCTTTTATTCATATTTTTAGAAGTCATTTTCTTATTTTTATTTTTTAAGGAGTGAATTTCAAAATGTTGAAAAGTCACGTTCTTATATTTGGTTGTGAGCTCTTTAAATATAGTAATTTATGGAGGAGGAGGTCTAGTTGGGTGTTAGTCAATATTATTTCAAAATTAATACAAAATTATTTATTAAACATTCCTGCACTATGTAGGACACAATAATCGCATCTAAGTGCAGCCGCCACTACCCTCCACTGGTCAGGACTCCTGGGCCTAAGGCTGCCTCTGTCAACTCCTGTTTCCTGGGGGTCCTGCCCTCAGCGGTTTTCCAGTAGATGTAAATGTTATTTGCTCTATTGTTATATCTATTTTATTAAAAGCAAAACTTCCTCAGTTTCCTACTAGCTTGTTCTTAAAAAAAGTTTCCAAAATGTATACAACATTCCACTTAAGAGTTTTTTTCTGAGTTAGGACAGGAAGTCTCCCCTTCCGCTTGGTTCAGAATTAGAGAGACACTCCCCTGTCCCACCTCACTGAAATTCATTTGTTTATCTCATTATTTCAGCTGCAGTTCTCTAGAGATATGCAAACCACCAGAGTAATAATTAAGTGAGACTGTCCCCCAGCAATTAAGAGGAGCAACGTGGGGGAAGGGCAAGTGCATTCATGAGGGGAGACAGCATGCCTTCCTATGATAGCAGGAAAATGACACAGGACAGTCCCTCCCAAGTCTTGTTTCTGGGGAAAATTAATATCTTTGACACTAAGCTTATTAGCTTCTACTCTTTACCACTTAACTTATCTTTCTTCCCAAGATTTGTCCTTAAACAAAGCAGATAATAAAGTACACATGATGCAATGGCAGTGCGAACAATTCAGGACGTGAAATTGAATTCTGCCATCCAGGTGAGCAAGGCTCATGACTGAAATGGTGCTCAGGTAGCCCCAGCAGCAGGGCTGGGGTGAGCCTGAGAGGAGCAAGGACCCTCAGAGAGTCTCTCCATGCCCAGGTGGGATGCCCAGGGAAGAGAGGGTGTCCCAGAGGGGCTTGAGCTGAGAAGACAGTACAGAGACCAGACCATGTGGACAGGTTTGGAGCTTGCTGGTAAGAAGAAGACCACCAAGGATGCTTGAACAGAGAGGCGAGTTTGGAGATCAGACCCTGCTGATGGGCTTGGAGGGGCAGGCAGGGGTGGAGAGTGTTCAAGGAATGTGTGAGCAGAAGGTGAAGAGAGAGCAGCCTTGAGGGGGAGTGGGTCCAGCCGTCAGGGAAGGAGCATCCTTGAGAAGGCAGACAGAAGTGTGAGGGGGAGGCCAGGTGGTGTGGATGGGGCAGGGATGATTCAGCAGAGTTGATAGGAGGGCCACACCCTGCCCAAGGGCGGTGGAGGGGAAGGGAGCTTCCCGTCTTTGATTGTACTCCAGGGACATGGAAAGACTTGTTCTCAGGTCTTTGTTGGGAAAATTGTTATTAGGGTCACCATGGGGCAAAGTGGATCCTGGTGATCCCTGGTGGCAAGTGACCAGTGGGCCAAGCTTTTGGAGCAACGAAAGAAGTTACTCTAGGGGAGCAGGGGCGGGGAAGGAATTTTGCTTGTGTTGCCTGACACCCTGGCATGGAGAGCAGGTGGGGCACCCCATGCCTTGAGAACTGGGGTCCGTACATTGAGGATGGCTCTGGGAGTGAGCAGTATGGAGGAGGGGTGTGGAGCTACCTTCTGAGAAGCTGGCCCTGTGGCTTTTTTCTTCCATCTCCCTTCGGTCTCTTGAGTGTCTATATATGTGTGTCTCTGTGGTTTTGTTTTTGTGTGTGTGTCTGGGTGTATCTCTGTGTGGATGTTTGTGTGCATCTGTGTTTGTGCATGGGCATGGTGTGTGTCTTCGTGTGTGTGTGCATGCATGTTCATGTGCATCTGTGTGTCTGTGCCCACACACATGCATGCCTCGGTGTTTCTGTGTGTGCTTTGCATGTGCGTGTTTGCCTCTGTATGTAGGACTTGGATGTAGACATTTGGGATTATAAGTAAACCCTCCAGCTCACAAGCCTCCTGCCACATCCAGGCTGTGTTAAATCAGCACACGATCATCATAGTAAAATTCACCTGCTGTGTTAGCCTGGGATGACTTTACTCCCATCCCCCCTGTAGTTGTGCATGTGTGTTGAGCTCCCTCTGACTGGACCAGGGCTGGATGTCAGGGCTGAGGAGAAACAGCAATGGAGCAGGTGTGAAGAAATGTTGGCTGAATGGAGTTTTCGTAACTCAGGAATTAAGTCAAGGGAGAAAATAGATATGGTTTTTAATTAAACTTCGAGTTCACATTTTCTCTAACACCTGCTAAACTGCCCTTGCCACCCTCTTAGTTTTCTATCCTCAGTGTGTGTTACATACTGGTACTTGGTAAATGTTTCTATAAGTGGATAAATAAACAGGGCTCTAGGAATGGAGAGCAGAGCTAAAGTCCAATAACACTGGAACTATAAAAGCAGCCAGGAAGCAAGGGAATCCCGCAGAGGAGCAGAAGAAGGAGCAGGAAAAGGCCTTAGTGCCTGCTCTGTGGTCAGTGTAAACACATAGTTGGAATTCAGACAGTCTTAACAGCTATGGTGGGAAAAGGTCAGACTGGGCTCTGAGTGATCATGACGTGACCATTCACTTGGAGCTTCCTGACTGCCCTAAGCCTTGGAATTAATGAAGTGACACAGATGAGAGCATGATTGATAAATGTTAGGTTGGGTCTGACTCTAATTTCCTGTTGGCTGGATAAATTTTAGGTTCCAGTTCCTCTTCATCTTTGGTGATACTCAATTTTTTCTTTTCTCTCTCCTTCCTTCCTTCCTTCCTTCCTTCCTTCCTTCCTTCCTTCCTTCCTTCCTTCCTTCCTTCCTTCCTTCCTTCCTTCCTTCCTTCCTTCCTTCTTTCCTTCCCTTCTTCCTTCTTTTTTTCTTTCTTTTTTTTTTTTTTTGATTCAATTTCACTCTGTAGCCCAGGCTGGAGTGTAGCGGTACAATCTCGGCTCACTGCAACCTCTGCCTCCTGGGTTCAAGCGATTCTCCTGCCTCAGCCTCCCGAGTAGCTGGGATTACAGGCATGCACCACCACTCCTGGCTAATTTTTGTATTTTTAGTAGAGATGGGGTTTTACCATGTTGGCCAGGATGGTCTCGAGCTCCTGACCTCAAGTGATCTGCCCACCTTAGCCTCCCAAAGTGCTGGGATTACAGGCGTGAGCCACCTTGCCCGGCAGATACCCAATTTTTTCTTTGTGAACAATATCAAGAGTCTAATAATTCTTTAAATCATTACTCTAAATGGCAGAAACAGAGGGCCAGTGGTGGATGGATATTGGTCCTGGAAATGTGCAAATCCTTTGACTTGGGCTGTCACCCCTTATAAATTCCCAGAAGCAAATGGCAAGTTTTGTGAGTGCCACATGTGTCCATCATCTTGGAGATATTCAGAACTGCCAGTCATAATAACAGAATTATACGAACAGTGAGAGTCTTCTTATCAGCTGTTTCCAGACTTTCATTTCTATTTCTAATGGCCACTAAAAGGAAATGCAGAGTTAGTCCCACCAGGGTGTTCATTAAGCATCTTGGTAAGAGTGGCTTCTAAGACACAGGTGTGCTAAGATTTTCTATCCTGTTACTTTAATCAGACATGATTTATCAGTGGCTTGCATTTACTTTTACATTGCTTGGCGGATCTTTGTTTATAAGCATTTGCTTCCGTCATATGGAGGAAATCTTAAGATAGTAGCCTCTTGATGAGGTTTTAAGGGGTTCTTTGAGTCCGATTACAGACAAAAGTCTCCTATGTGTCTGGAAGTGTTTATTATCCTGAATGTCATATCAAGTTCTGTTGAGAAAACTAGAACCATTTAAAGTAGAATAGTGCAGGCTGAAAATGGAGCTTGTAACGTTCTAGCCTTAGTGTTCTGGAAACCCTCTCAAATATTTCAATATATTGACTTAATATTTCTAAAGGATAGTTTTATTAAGTCTTATAGGATTATAATATATGTTACAATATCTTTCTATGTTTTATACTTCAACTACTTCCTAAAAGGTTTCAAGGCAGCTTAAAAATAAAGGCAGTTGAGAAGGATTGACTTTTAAAACAGTGGATATTGTGAACCTGCTCTCCCACAAAAGCAACAAAATAATGGCAAAACAATAGAAACCAATACATTTTAGAACTCTAGAATTACCTAGAGGTACAGAACAAACTGAAAAAAGCATCCATTCAAGAAAAGAAACCACTGAACCTCAGTAAGAACAGCAGAGTATGTGGTGGCTTAACTTGAGGCTCTTCTCATCTGTTCTTCCTCCCTGGCTCAGTGGCATGAGCATGATAGCCCCCCGACACACATGCACACACACATATGCATGCATAAATGTGCACACACAACACACATGTGCACACACATGCATGCACAAACATATGCATGCACAAACGTGCACACAACACACATGCACACACATGCATGTGCAAACATGCACATACAACACACATGTAAACAACACACATATGCATGCACAAACATGCACACATGCATGCACACACACCCAGCTGGCAGCCTCACAACTAATTGAAAAGAATGATTATTTTAGGAGCTCTACTAAAAGCCCCATCCTCAGAATAGAGTCAATAGTTCAACTAAACTAGAAGCAACTTGGAAAATTTCTCCCATGGAGTATAGTTCCTTGATTTGATTCAGAATTTAGCTCTGGAAAAAAAAAAAAGCCCTATCCCATTACTGAAAACAGTAGCAGTTTGCTGGCAACATTGCAGCTAGGTGAGGTTGTGATTTCGGTTAGGACAAAAACAGCCTGTCCAAACATTTAAAAGGAAGACCTGAAGAGCTAGATAACCACAGGGAACTTCCCACAGTTCTGACGTATTCCTGGATGTGTGCAAGTCTGTGTAGATGCTCAGGAAAGATCTGGGAAATGAGAAGACCTTGTCTGGCTGACCTCAAGGTCCCGTGTAAGCAGGAAATGAAAGCCAAGGTTGTTTTGTAAGCTGCCTCAAATTTTAAGGTGTGCCTTTACAAACACCCTTGGCAAAGGGTGGCTTAAGGTATTGAAGAACATTTTCTGATGGATATTTGGCTGACTGCTAAATTATACTGAACATAGGGTAATTTTTAGGGATCCAGGCTTAAAAACAAAAAATAAAAGCTTAAAGGAACTCTAGCAGAGAACTCAATGACAGCACATTGCAAGGAATGTAGAATCTACAGAATTAATCCTAGAAAGTTATTAAAATAAGCAGCTTCAAGAGCAGGAACAATGAAATAACAGCAACAACAAATTCTGGGGTGAAGGGATAATCTGACCAGAGTTATTACAATACATTATCTAAAATGCCCGGTTTTCAACAAGAAGACATAAAAGAAGCCCAAGGAACGTATGGACCATGCACAGAAAAAATAAAAAGCAGCCAATAAAAGGTGTTCTGAGTGGCCTAGTTGTTGGATTTTGAACACAACAACTTTGCATCAGCTATTTTAAATATTTTCTCTCTTTTTTTTTTTTTGCCAACTGAAGAAGATATCCAATATAAATATTTTCAAAGGACTAAAGGCAGCTATGTTTAAAGAGTTAAAGGAAAGTATGGCAACTATGTCTCACTAAATAATGAATATCAATACAAAATAGAAACAATAGAAAAGAACTAAATAGAAATTCTGGAGTTGTAAAATATAATAACTTCAGTAAAAAAGTTAAGAACAAATTTGAGTTGGCAGAAGAAAGAATTAGTGCATTTGAAGAAAGACCACTAGAGATTATCTAGTCCGGGGACCAGAAAGAAAAAAGAATGAAGGAAAATGAACAGTCTCAGAGATCTATGGGACACCATCAAGTATACCAACATAATGGTAGTTTCAGAAGGAGAGGAGAAAGAGAGAGGAAGAAAAAACTATTTGAAGAAATAATGGCTGAAAATTTTCCTGTTTTGATGAAAAACATATTTACTCATCCTAAAGGTTCAGAAAACTTCTATGTAGAATAAACAAAAAGAGATTCAAATCTAAACATATCATAGTCAAACTGAAGAAAGTCAAAGAGAAAATCTCAGCTGGGTAGAGTGGCTCATACCTGTCATCCTAGCACTTTGGGAGGCTGAGACAAGCAGATCACCTGAGGTCAGGAGTTCAAGACCAGCCTGGCCAACATGATGAAATCCCATCTCTACTAAAAATACAAAAATTAGCTGAGTGTGGTGGCGTGTGCCTGTCATCTCGGCTACTTGGGAGGCTAAGGCATGAGAATTACTTCAACCTGGGAGGCGGAGGTTGCAGTGAGCCAAGATTGAACCACTGTACTCCAGCCTGGGTGACAGAGCATGTTAAAAGAGAGAGAGAGAGAAGAGAGAGAGGGAGAGAGAGAGAAAATCTTGAAAACAGCAAAACAGCAAGAGAAAAATGATTTATCAATTAGGTTAACATTTGACTTCCCATCAGAAGCCATGAGAGTCAGAAGATAGTGAAATGACATATTCAAAGTGTTGAAAGTGTTGAAAGAAAGACTGTCAATTCAAAATTCTATATCCAATCAAATTATTTTTGAAAAATGAAGAATAAAAACATTTTCAGATAAACAAAGACTGAGAGAATTCATTGTCAGGGAACATGCCTTGCAAGAAATATAATGGGAGTCTTTCAGATTGAAAAGAGAGGACACTAGACTGGCAACTCAGATCCACATGAAGAAATAAAGAAACCAGCAAAGATTATTGTATAGGTAAAAGATAAAAGACAAAAGATAGTATAAAGCTATATTTTAAAACTCTTTTCTTCCCCTAACTGATTTGAAATGACAATTGAATAAAACAACAATTTCAAAATGGTGTTATAAGCTTTTAGTGTATAAAGTTGTAATTTATATAACAATTATAGCACAAAGGAGTGGGGAGAGAAGATACTATACTGAAGTCAAGTTCCTCTATACTATTGCAATAAAGTGAAGATTAAGTTAAAATATGTAATGTAATCCTCAAAGCTAGTGCCAAGAAATGACTTAAATATTTAGTAAAGATAACAAACGAAAATCTAAGAAATATTAGAAAAGAATAAAAATGCCAAATCAACAGCCTAGGATTTTGTTCTAAGAATCCTAAAAATAAGAGAAAACTGAACAATTAAGATTAGAACTGAAACCAATGACATAGAAATAGAAAAAATATGGAGAAAATCAGTAAATCTGAAAGGTTTTTTTAAGAAGATCAACAAAATAGGCAAACTTTTTGTTATTGGAAAAAAAGGAAGAGGAGACACAGATCACCAAAATTAATAATGAAAAAGTGATATTACTATTGATCTTTCAGAAATTAGAGGATTAAAAGGGGATACTAAAAAGAACTTTATGCCAATAAATTCAACAACATAGATGAAATGGATGAATTACTAGACAGACACATATTACTCAAACTGACTCCAGGAGAAATAAAAAATTTGAATAGAACTATGAGAAGTAAAAATACTTAATTAGTAACTTAAATTAGTAATTTATAAACTTCTCACAGAAAAAGCCCAGGCCCATATGTCTTCATTGGTGAGTTCTACTAAAACACTTAAAGAATAATTGACAACAATGCTTCACAAACTATTCTAGAAAACGGAATAAAGAGGAAACAGTTCCTAACTGACTGTATGAGGCCCTGATACAAAATTCAGTCAAACATACCATAACAAAAACAAAATGACACTACAAACCCACATCTCTTACGAATATAGATGCAAAAGTTATCAACAAAATACTAGCAAACTAAATCCCGCAAAATCTAAAAATGGTTAGACACTATGACCAAGAGGGATTTATCCTAGGACTACAAAGTCGATTTAACATTCAAAAAATCAACTAATATTAATAGAAGAAAGGACAAATGCCACATGATCACTTCAATAGATGCAGAAAAAGTATTTGACAAAATCCAACACCCATTCATGACAAAATACTATCCATAAATTTGGAAAGAAGGGAATTTCCTCAGCCTGATAGAAGTCATCTACAAAAAAACCTAAACTTATATCAGGCAAAGTTGTGTACACTTGCCACTTCTTTTCAAACTTGCAAACTTGCTGGAGGTTCTAGCCAGATCAATCAGGTAAAAAAAGAAAAAGAAATAAAAGGCATCTACATTTCAAAGCAAGAAGTAAAACTGACTGTATTTGCAGAAGACATAATCTTGCATGTAGAAAATCCTAAAAAGAATACACACACACACACACACATATACACACCTACATGCTGTTAGAACTAATGATCAAGTATAACAACGATGTAAGATACAAGATCAGTTTACAAAATCAACTGTATTTGCTTGAACCCCAGGAGGTGGAGGTTGCAGTGAGCCGAAATGGTGCCACTGCACTCCAGCCTGGCAACAGAGTGAGACTCCATCTCAAAAAAAAAAAAAAAAAAAAAAAAAAGGTTGGGCGTGGTGGCTCACGCGTGTAATCCCAGCACTTTGGGAGGCTGAGACGGGTGGATCACAAGGTCAGAAGATCGAGACCATCCTGGCTAACACGGTGAAACCCCGTCTCTACTAAAAATACAAAAAATTAGCCAGGGGGTGGTGGCGGGCGCCTGTAATCCCAGCTACTTGGGAGGCTGAGGAAGGAGAATGGCGTGAACCCTGGGGGCGGAGCTTGCAGTGAACTGAGATCCGGCCACTGCACTCCAGCCTGGGCGACAGAGCGAGACTCTGTCTTAAAAAAAAAAATAGTATTTTTATGTACAAATAACCTGAAAATGAAAGTAAGAATACAATACCTCTTACAATAGCATCAAAAAGAATAAAATAAGTAAGAATAAATTTATCAAAAGAAGTACAAAAATTGTATACTGAAAATTATGAAACATTGTTGAAGATGCCAGCCAAGATAAACTTAGATTCTTTCATTACTGTACTGCCAAAATAACTCAAAATGTATCATAGACTTAAACATAAGGGTTAATAAAATAAAAATCTTGAAGAAAACCTAAGAGAAAATCTTTGAAACCTTGGGTTAGGCAAAGATATCTTAGATATAACACCAAAAGCACAGTTTGTAAAGGAACAAAAACTGTAAATTGGACTTCGTCTTAACTTTTTTGCTTCAAAAGAAACCATGAAGGAAAGGAAAAGATAAGAACGGATTTGGAAAAATACTTGAATAATAAATGCTGTTTCAAAAGAAATTCAAATCAAAAGGTTGTTTAGAAGAGAAGGAAAGCTAATGTGATAGTTCAATGAGTTGTGGAAGAGAAAGCTTTGAAGTTAGAAATATGCATTCACATTTCAGGTGAGCCATTTCCTACTTTTTTGCTTTGGGACACAATTTCTGAGCCTGGGGATCATCAGTCCCACAGGATTGAAGTGTTGCTTGAAGATTGTGGTTAGAGGTAAGCTCTTAACAAATGATAACTATTATTGTCATAATAATACATGATATGGTCTTATTAAATAAGGTAATGCATGTAAAGCACCTAGTAGTTCTTTGTGCATATTAAATATTCAAAAATGTTATCTATTATTGATAACTGAATTATTACATCAGGATCCAAAAGGAAAGCTAAAGTATGATCATGCCCCATTTTAATTCCCTGAGTACTGTAAACAGAAAATATATAAGAATTTCCAAGTTTTAACCAATGGAACACTTGTTTAAAGCAATAGTCAGCTGGGTGTGATGGGAGGATTGCTTGAGCCCAGGAGTTGAGACCAGCCTGGGCAAAATGGTGAGACCCCGTTTCTACAAAACATAAAATAATTAGCTGAGGCCAGGTGCAGTAGCTCACGCCTGTAATCCCAGCAGTTGGGAGGCCAAGATGGGTGAATCCCCGGAGTTCAGGAGTTCAAGACTAGCCTGGGCAATTTGGTGAAACCCCATTTCTACCAAAAATAAAAAAAATTAGCCAGACATGGTGGTGTGTGCCTGTGGTCCCAGCTACTTGGAAGGCTGAGCTGAGAGGATTGTTTGAACCTGGGAGGCAGAGGTTGCAGTGAGCCGAGTTGCACCACTGCACTCCAACCTGGGTGACAGAGTGAGACCCTGTTGTAAAAAAAAAAAAAAAAAAAAAAAAAATTAGCTGGGTATGGTGGCACACACCTGTGATCCCAGCTACTTGGGAGACTGAGGCAGGAGGATTGCTTGGAGGAGAAGGTGAATGCTACAGTGAACTGTGTTTGCACCACTACACTCCAGCCTGAGCAACAGAGTGAGACTCTGCCTGAAATAATAAGAAAGCAATAGTCAATCATAGTAAGTCAGTAATATGACAGGAGAAATTGGAAATCCTCCAGGGTGAAGATTTTATTTTAGTACCATGCTTTATTTTAGCTCAACTGCGTAACCGTGGACTTGCTGGGGATGGGTTGGGAAGGGATGATACAGTCATTATAGAAAATCATATCATGTTTTATTCATTATGCTCATTCATTCATCACATGGTCACTTTGAATTCTTACCATTCCTTATATTTCCAAGAGCAGATTTGTTTCTTATTATGCTAATATCCCTATAAATTCCCAGTCTCCGGCAGGTCTGAGTTGGTTCTATTATGACTTTATTCCACCTGCCAAGGGAGAAAACTGTTCCTGAGAAATGAAGGGACTTGCTCGGGGCTGCAGGGTTAGAAAGTGGCTGGTTTTAGGCAAACTGGTGCTCTTCTCTGCGTCTCTAGGGGCTGTGGAAAATACATGAGAAGACCGCATCCCCAGCTCACATGCGGGGGATACCCTACACTGGAGCTGTATGGGGCTGCCTGGAGCCCCCTCATCCTAGATAGAGAAGTAACTGACGCCATGAGTCCTCCAGTAGCAGCCTCCAGTGTGCAGGGAGGAGAGGCATTGAGCACCTGTGCCTGTCCTAGTCTCTCAACCAGGACCCAGCCCCAGGGATGGGGTGCTCCAGGCAATAAGTGGAGAAAAGCAGTTAAGTTAAACTCCCTGGAAAGACTGGTGCACTGTCTCAGTCAGTTCGGGATCATATAATGGAATACAATAGCTGACGTGGCTTATAAATGGTAGAAATTTATTTCTCACAGTTCTGGAGGCTGCAAGCCCCAGGTCAGGGTACCAGCACTGTGGGGTGACTGGTGGGGACCTGCTTCCTGGTAGGAGATGGTCACCTTCTTGTGGTGTCCTCACATGATGGAGGGGACAAGGGAGCACTCTCAGGCCTTTTTAATGAAGTTGCTGAGCCATTCATGGTGGGCTCTGCCCTCATGACTTAATTACCTCCAAAGGTCTCACCTCCAAATATCACCACCTTGGGGGTTAGCATTCTAACATACGAATTTTAGTCCGTAATGGGCATTTCCTCTCTCTCTCTCTCTCTTTCTCTCTCTCTCTCTCTCCTCTCTCTCCTCTCCCTCCCGCTCCTCCCTCCTTTCTCTCTCTCTCTCTTTCTGTGTGTGTGTGTGTGTGGTGTGAGAGAGAGAGAGAGAGAGACAAAGAGAGAGATGAGGAGGTACCGGGAGAGACTCCTTCCCATTGCATCATTGATCCATGCACAGTCTTGGCTCCTGTTTAGGGGAGCAGAAGTGTTTGGCTCTGCCCTCCTTTCAGAAAGGGGTAGTTGCCTGTTTACAGTGGGTAGGGCCAGGCTGGGCTCCTCCCTCCCCTCCCTTGGCTGTGGTTCCTAGGAAACCAGGAGATGCCCTGCAGGTCTAGCCCTGGCACCCCGTTTGCTCTTTGCTCTGCCACATCTGTTGAGGCCTGAGGGACATTGAGGTGAAGTTTGGTCCTGGAATGCACCTGACCACCTTCTCCTGCCCTTTCCTCTGCACTTTGCTTCTCTAATCTCCTGGGAGAACTCTGCCATCTGCACTGTTTTTCTTTGTCTCTTGTCTCTTTCTCTCCTCTCTCCTGTCTCCTCTCTCAATCTTTTTTTTGTCTTTCTCTTTCCTCTCAATCTCTCTGTCTTTGTCTCTCTCTTTCTTTGCCTGTCTCTGTCTCTCTGTGTCTGTCTCTGTGTTTCTCTTTTTGTCTTTTTCTCTCTGTCTCTCTGTGTCTCTCTGCATCTTTTCCAGGGCAGACATCCTGAATTGCCATTTCCTGCATGTGTTTCTCTTGCCCATTCCAAGTTCAGAGCATCCAGAAACAGTAGCCACACCCCAGTACTGACCCAAGCAGAGACCAGGCATGGACTGTTTGGGCAAATCCTTATGGCTCACATCATAGATGAGGTCAGGAAAATCGTTCCGCTGTTTCTTTTCTGGGATTCTCAAGGACTGTGGATGGTAGGTGTGCCA
>NW_022143742.1:0-22884 GCF_007565055.1 Rhinopithecus roxellana
ATGACAGACAGGTGCCCACTCAGCAATGAGGAAGCTGAGGCTCGGAGAGTGAAGTCACCTGCCCAAGGTCACATAGCTGAGCCAAGGAGGTGCTGGCATCCCAGCTCCTTGTCCCCCCCTCCGCTGCCCAACCACCAGCAGAAGTGCCTGGGCCCGTGGCTGCCTTGAGGAGACTTAGGCAGTGCTGTGGGATGCATCTCTGTTCCTTACCAGGGACGGGGACACAAGACTGAGTCCAGTCCTCAAGAGCAGAGAGCACCGGGGACAGGCAGGCGCTGGGGAAGGGGCGGGGACAGGCAGGCAAACCGGTCGGGCGGGCGCTGCGCTGGGGCCTCCATCAGGATGGGCCTGTGCTGACAGTTCGGGCTGGCGCGGCAGCAGCTCGCGGGGCAGGCAGCTGGGGTCGTGAGGCCGCCGTCAGGTACGAGTGGACCCGGGACTGGGGGTGGGGAGTGGTGGACAGGCTCCCAACCGTCAGCACCCCAGTTTCCTCTGCCCCTCAGCCTTTCCCCATCCCTGTCCCCCACACAGCATCCTTCCCCGTCCTGCTTTCGGCTCTTCACGTTTGAAACGCGGTACACTCATCTTGCCCGAGTTTGCTGAGCCTCTCCCCAAATTGGACCACTGTGATTTCATTGCTCCCTCACAATTCCCCCTCCATCGTATCATTCAATCCTACAGGTACCTAGCTCTGACTTTCACTCTGCTTCTCAGCTGCTCCCCAGCTCACCTCACTAGCTTTGTGTCCTTCCAAAGCGTGCCAGCCTCCCACAGCACCCCACACCTTAATGACCCCTTGTGTCACTCAGCCACCACACTGGACCCCCTATTTCCCCAGCCCACATCTGCTCAGCACTCCCCAATGTCCTAGCCTCTTGGAAACTCCCAGAGGCTTCCCGACACGCAACCTCAAATTAGCCCCTAGCCACCCCCAGCGGTTCTCTGGCCATCCCTCTTCATCCTGCCCCTCACTGTACCCTGAAGGCCACCTCTGACCCCTCCTCCCAAGTGACTTAGGAAGCCAGCATCTGGGACTTGGCCTCTCCCCTGTCCAAGCTCTTGGGCAGGGCAGGGCCCCTGACCTCAGCTCTCTGCTGTTCATGACCCAGAGGCTACACTGAGCCTGTGCGCCCCCTCCTGCCCCAGGAAGAGGCCCCCAGCTGCCCAGCTGCCATGCACAAGCATTACAAAGTCCACTTTGCCAAGGATGCCCAGAGCCCCAACGGGCACTACTTCTGGGACCCAGAGTTGGGGCACCAAAAAGGTACGGGTTCAGTTTGGGGGTGGGTGATGGCCGGCAGAGGCCTGTGAGGGAGCCGGAGTGAATGAAGGAAGGGGAGCTGCGTCCCTAGGAGAGAAAAGCCACCTGCACTCCCCCAAGAGGCATCTGCATAGCAGCAGGGCCAGGACCCAGGACTAGGACCACAGGGCCGGGGTCCCGAAGATAGGAGCCTGGGCTGGAGATGGAAGCCGGGGCCACTTGGCCTGCCCTTTCCCCTCTCCAAACCCCCAGGCCTGTGTGGACGGCCCCCAGCCTGGAGGGGAGCAGTGTGCTGGGAGTAAGGGGTAGGAGAGGGAGCCCCGCACACTGAACATGTCTGAATGAGGCTGGGCCCAGTTTCTGGTGGCAACCACGGGTGCTCTTGTTTAGTGGGGGGAGGGGGCAGTGCCCTCCCACTGGGGCTGATTCAGCCTCCTCAGGGCTGGGGTGAGGGCCGGAGCTTCCCAGGTCACCACCCTTCCTGCCACCCTGGCCCGAGCTGGGGACAAGATCCACCCCCGCATCCAAATCCCTGGCCTACCCCTCTCCACACAACCACCCATCACTCCGGCCTCCCTGGGCCAGCCAGGGCCAGCTCCCAATGGATCCTCTCAGTTTCCCTGACCCCTGCACTCAGGGAACCCCCCAGGAATCCAGGAATCTGCTGTGGCCCGCACCAGCCTCCACTGAAGCCCCAGCCTCTCTGACCCCAGCTGAAGTCCAAGCCCTGCACCTTCCCCGCTCCCCTGCTGTGGAACAGCACAGACCCCGGGTCCCTCCCCTGCCCATACCTCCCCCACATACAATCTGACTTTTTGAGGGGTTTCTGGGGCTCCCAAGAATACTCTGGCCCCTAGATTCTACCTGAAGACTTGATCTGGCTTGTGCCGGTGTCCCCGGGAGGTTGGGGACACAGGCCCAGTCACCCCCACTTCCTTCCTTCCAGGATGCTGTCATCAGTGGCGCCAGGACTCAGCAGCCCTCCGAGCCCACAGGCCCTGTCGACCTTCCCCCCAGTCATACTGGCAGCTGGCCTACCACAGCCACCGAGTGGGTGGCAGTGGCTGGCGCCGGGGCGCCTCGCCCTCCGTCCTGCAGCGGCAGCGGCAGCCCCAGCCCCAGCCCCCACCTCCCAGCCCCCTTCGGCAGCGGCTCTGCCCCATTCACGAAGCCCAGAAAGGGGTGCCTGCAACCTCCACTGTCCCCAGGGAACCAGCCGGTGCCCTTCAGGCGCCCCCCTTACCCACCACGGCACTGGCCATGGCCAGCAGTGGCCCAGCCCTATCCTCTGCGGCCAGCATCTTCCTGGAGCCCAGCGAACCCACTGATGCCCGGCCTCTGCCCGCCCCAGGAGCCTGTGGCTCCTTCACCACCTACAGCCCCGGTGCTCACCCTGGCCTTCTCGGGGCCTCTGTCCTCGCTCCTGCTGCCTCACTTCCCGCCTGCTCCCTTTGCTCTCTGCCTAGCATCTTGCGCCTGACCTCTTCATCCACACCCTGGTCCCTATCCAGGAGGGGTGCGTCCCTGGCACCGGGGCTCAAGCTGGCTGCCTCTGCTTCACCTGTTGGGGTCCAAGGCTTCCAGGCCAGGCCTGCCCCGTGCCGCCATCCTGGGCCAGGCAGTGAAGTCCTCCCTCCCCTTCCCCCTTTCCCTCTGCCAACACCCTGGCTGTGCTCTGGTCTCTTCTCAGCCCCTTCCTCTGGCCCAGCAGGCTACAGGGTACATGGGGCAGGGATGGTGAGCCCTGAGTTGTTGGCCGGCTCTGGCATGGGGGAGACAGAGCTAGGGAGTGGCCTGGGGAACGGAGAGCAAAGGTCAGCAATGGGAGGACCCACTTGCTTGCTCCCTCCCTCCCTCATTCACTCCATGAGTGTGCCAGGCCCTGTTCTGGGGGCACAGTGGGGAGCAGGATCAACAGACATCTCTGTCTTCATGTATTGCAGCCGGGGGCAGGTACAGGAAACAAGGAAATTTAAAAGTGTGGCTGGGAGGCCGGGTGCAGTGGCCCACGCCTATAATCCCAGCACTTTGGGAGGCTGAAGCTGGTGGATCACTTGAGGTCAGGGGTTTGAGACCAGCCTGGCCAACACGGTGCAACCCCATCTCTACTAAAAGTACAAAAATTAGCCAGGTGTGGTGGCCAGCACCTATAATCCCAGTTACTCAGGAGGCTGAGGCATGAGAATCACTTGAACCTGGGAGGTAGAGGTTGCAATGAGCCGAGATCACACCACTGCACTCCAGCCTGGGCAACAAGAGTGAGACTCTGTCTCAAAAAAAAAAAAAAAAAAAAAAAAAGGTGTGGCTGGGCGCACTGGCTCATGTCTGTAACCCAAGTAGTTTGGAAGGCTGAGGCAGGAGGATCGCTTGAAGCCAGGAGTTCCAGACCAGCCTGGGCAGTGTAGTTAGGCCCTGTATCTACAAAAGGTAAAATAAAAATTAGCCCAGCATGGTGGTGCATGCTTGTGGTCCCAGCCATATGGGAGGCTGAAGCAGGAGGATCCCTTGAGCCCCAGAGTTCGAGGCTGCAGTGACCTATAATTGTGCCACTGCACTTCCAGCCTGGGTGACAGAGCAAGACCTTGCCTCTAAAAGTATACCACTCGGTAACAACCACACTAGGGAAAAATAAAGCACGGAGAGGAGATGGGGGATGTCAGGGTTTCCAGATTAAATAGGGTCGTCAGGCTGGGCCTCATTAAGGCAGTGTTAGAGCAGAGGCCCTGGGGAGGCGTGTTCCTGAGCCAGCAAGAAGCCAGCACTTCAGCTTTTGCCCTAAAGGAGGCAGGAGCCACAGGAGGCTTTGGAGCTGAGGATGGACATGAGCTGACAGGATCTCCAGGAGAATGGGCTGTGGGAGGAGGGCAGAAGCAGGTGGCCCAGGGAGCAGGAGATTGCAAGAATCCAGGCGAGAGGTGCTGGTGGCCTGGCCAGGGTGGTGGCAGCAGAGGTGGGGACATGGCTGGGTTTCTAGGTCTGGATTGAAAGTAGAGCAACAGGGACTCAGCAGGACTCTAGGTTGGGCACAGCCCTGTCACCAGAGCCTCGGGGCTATGATGTCTATTTCACACACAGGGAAATAGAGGGTGGATGAGGTGGAGGCACCCAGTGATCTGGCAGAGCTGGAATTAGACCCACCTGGCCCACACCTCAGTAGACCTACTCCTGAGTCTGCTTCCTGGCTGCCTGGCTTTGCCGCTAGGCGTGGCCCATTTCCTGCAGCCCATCAGGCCTCTCTGAAAGCGGCTGTGTTACCCGCACTGTGCACCACAAGGCTGGCCCCATGTGCCCCCGCAAGACTGAACCCTGCCTTTTTGATACCCCATTTCCAGGTCTGAGAAGCAACCCTCAGTGGGGGACAGGGTGTCCTCTGCAGAGTGGATGTAGTGCCACAAATGGCCACTGGAGACCATGACATTGACCAAGGGCCCAGCGCTGGCCAGACCCTTTGGCATTCCTGCTCCCCGGTGTCTCCGCTACCCCACTCTTCAGAGGGAACTGAGCCTCTCCCTGGGGTCTGCAGAGAAAAGCAGTGGGGCCGGGACTGGAGCTCCAGTCTGGTCATTTCTCTCCCAAGCCTGGGCTCAGGTGGGATTAGTGACTTGCTGGCATGATGGACAGGAAGGTGGGAGGAGCCTGCGGTCCAGGGCCTCTCCATGCTCTGGCTGGCCCAGCAGAACAGGCAGGAGTGGCCTGGAGTCCTGCTGATGTTGGGAAGTGGTGTCTTAGCATCCAAGGGCCTCATATCACAAAGAAAGGCCTTTGGGATTTTCCCGGGGGAATCATGGGCTTAGTGACCAAGCAAGCCTAAGCCTGGTGACCTGGGGCCAGGAAAGCTGACTTCCCGCAGCCTCAGCCTCTGGTGTGTGGCTGGGGGGATTCCACCCTCCCCCTCGTGGGACCCAAAGGGGCACAGCTCGCCCTGGACGTGGGGGCCACTGATGGCCATGGAAACCTCCACTGTAGGGTTTGACCTGAGTCCCCTTGGCACAGGGTGCCAGGGAGGGGCTGACAGCGGGGGCCATGGAGGGCAGATGGGAGGAGGGTGGTGCCTGGCCAGCAGCCCTGACTCAGTGTCCCCACCCCCAACCACCAGATATCCTGACAGAGGATGACGTCTACTGCAGCTGCCTGGCCAAGACACTCTGCCATGTGCCGGTCCCTGTGACTGTGGGTTTCTACGCCCCTTTCGGCTGCCGCCTGCACATGATGCTGGACAAGATCACGGGTGAGAAGCTGTGTGTGTGTGTGTTGCGGGGAGGATGAGAAACAGGGCCTCTGGTCCCCACCCAGCTCCAGGCTTCCCGCAGATCCCCCACCTCCTGCAGTCAGCCTGCCCCAGTCCAGGCCCTCCCCAAGCCCACACCTCTACCCTGGGCTCTGCTTCTCTGGCCTCCTGGCTGACCCAAAGTCGTACCCTTCCCTGCTTCCGCCACTAAATCCACTCCAAGGACTTTCTGAAGGACAGATCTGGCCCTGTCCTCCCCGTGCTTGGTGCCTTCCATGCTCCCCAGTACCCAAGGCAGAAAGCCCAGGCTCTTTATTGAGGCTGCAGGCTCCTGCCAAGCCCCTACTGACCTCTGTGCTACCCAGACCCACCTCTTAGGGCTTGGTGGTTACAAGGCACCTGACATATAGATGATAATTGAAGACATGAACTGGAACCCGCCAGGTTCCCCAGCAGCTATTTTTTTTTTTTTTGAGACAGAATCTTGCTCTGTTGCCAGGCTGGAGTACAATGGTGCGATCTTGGCTCACCGCAACCTCCACCTCCCGGGTTCAAGCGACTTTCCTGCCTCAGCCTCTCAAGTAGCTGGGATTACAGGCACACACCACCACGCCCGGCTAATTTTTTGTATTTTTAGTAGAGACAGAGTTTTACCACGTTGGCCAGATGGTCTCGATCTCTTGGCCTCGTGATCCACCCATCTCAGCCTCCCAAAGTGCTGGGATTACACGTCTCGCTCTGTCTCCCAGGCTGGAGTGCAGTGGCACAATCTTGGCTCAATGCAGCCTCCACCTCCAGGGTTCAAGCGATTCTCCTGCTTCAGCCTCCCGAGTAGCTGGGACTACAGGTGCCCGCCACCAAGCCTGGCTAATTTTTGTATTTTTAGTAGCGATGGGGTTTTGCCATATTGGACATGCTGGTCTTGAACTCCTGACCTCATGTGATCTGCCCACCTCGGCCTCCCAAAAAGTGCTGAGATCACAGGTGTGAGTCACCGCGCCCGGCTTCCCAGCAGCTTTGATCTGGATCAAGCCCTGCTGGAGCTCAGACCTCAGCCCCATGTGCGGCGAGAGGGGCTGGGACTGATGTTCCTCCTCCGTGTGCCCAGCCCTGGTGCAGGCCCAACAGCCTTTTGTTCCTGTACTGACTGTCCACTGAGCACTCAGTGTCCTGCCCCGTGTTGTCACAGGGTCCTGGGAGGAGAAAAAATGAGGATATAAGGAACACAGAGTCCCTACTCCTGCTGGGGGCCATAGATAGATACTCCCGCTCATTCACCCCGTGACCTCAGATTTCTCATGATGCATTGTTCAGGCATTCCCCAAGCACCTTCTGGTGCCCAGGGGACCCAGTGGTGACCAAGACAGGCAGAACCCTGCCCTTCTTGCTCACAGTCCAGCAGGGGAGAGAGACTTGTTTTCAGATAGTGATGACCCAGAGTGGGAATGGCTGAGGGCCTCCAACCCAGCCTGGGATCAGGGAGGGCTTCTTGCATGAGGAGCAGTAAGTCTGGAAGATAAGACCAAGGCTGTATCCTGCTGCCTAGCATAGCTCGTCCTCAGCATCTCATTCATTCATCTCTTACACCGACCACCTCTCCCCTGGTCCACTCTCAGAACCTTCCCAGTGCCCTCTACACCCTCGACCCACCTCCAGCCCCTTACCCAGCCCGGGCTCTTCCTCGTATCTCTTTTTGCCGCCTCCCATCATCTCTCCTCTGCCGGCTCTACCTCTAACTATCCCGACCCCCAGCCTGGCCTACAGACCGCTTCCGGTCCAAGCCCGGCTCCAGGCCTCTCCACTTCCGCGCTTCTGCACCGGCTTCCAGCTCTTTAAGGAGAGGCCGCGGCTCCCTTCCAGTCCCTCGCCTCTGCTGGGCGCCCCTCGCCTCTCCAGGAGCGCTCCGCCCCGCCGGTACTAGACCCCGCCCACCCCGGCGGGTGTGCGGCTCACGCGGCTCCCGGGCTCCCTTCCCGCAGCGCTGATGCAGCAGGAGGCGGCGCAGCGCGAGAGGGAGGAGCTGCAGCACGTGCAGTGGCGGCCGCGCGCCGTGAGCGGCTGGGGCGTCCCGCAGCTGCTGTGGTACCTGGTGTTCCTGCAGCCCATCATCACCGAGGTGCACCTGCGGCGCAGGAACGTGCAGTTTCTTTTCATCCGCTTTAGCGCCTGGCAGTACGAGGGCACCGACAAGCTGTGGGCCGGCCTGGTGACCACGTTGTGCGAGGGCATCCGCCACCACTACGGCGCGCTGCCCTTTAGCGTGTACTCGGTGCTGGGCAACAAGCCGGCCACCAGGCAGGACTGCTGCCAGAGCGAGTGGCACTGCCGGCGCCGCGTGTGCCTGGGGCTGCTGGCGCTGCTGGCGGCGCTGGGCCTGGGCGTGGGGCTGCTCTACCTGTCGCTGGGCGGCCACGCACTGGGCCACAGCAGCCCGAACGGCAGCCTGCTCAAGGCGTTCGGCGGCGCGGCCACCACACTGTCGGGCTCGGGGCTGCTCATGGCCGTGTACTCGGTGGGCAAGCACCTGTTCGTAAGCCAGCGCAAGAAGATCGAGCGGCTGGTGTCGCGCGAAAAGTTCGGCAGCCAGCTGGGCTTCATGTGCGAGGTGAAGAAGGAGGTGGAGCTGCTCACTGACTTCCTGTGCTTCCTGGAGATCTACCAGCGGTGCCGGCTGCGCGTGGTACTGGAGGTCACCGGGCTGGACACGTGCTATCCGGAGCGTGTGGTGGGCCTGCTCAACGCCATCAACACGCTGCTGTCCGACAGCCACGCGCCCTTCATCTTCATCCTGGTCGTGGACCCCAGCATCCTGGCTGCGTGCCTGGAGAGCGCAGGCAACATGAAGGGCACGGCCGACAACGGCTACCTCTTCCTCAACCGCACGGTCACGCTGCCCTTCTCTGTGCCCATCATGGGCCGCCGCACCAAGCTGCAGTTCCTGCAGGATGCGGTGCAGAGCCGCGACGACCTGTTGTGCCGCGACATCACGCGCAAGCTATTGCTGCCGGGGGACGCCAGGGGCGAGAGCGCGCAGCTGCTGGCGGTGCAGACGCAGGCGGGGGCGGAGCGCGGGCAGGGCCGCATCGACGCCGAGGCTGCGCAGCGCATCCAGGAGGCGCTCTTTTGCCTTCACAACGAACACGACTGCCTCTACGAGTACGTGCCCGACAACGTGGTGTCCATGCGGCGCATCGTCAACACCGTGCCTATCACCGTGCGCCTGCTGCAGCAGCAGCAGCAGCAGGGGGACTTCGGGGGCCCCACGCCGCGCCAGGCGGTGGCGTGGGTGGTGCTCGCCAACCAGTGGCCGTGCCGCCTGAGCTGGGCGCTGCAGTGCCTGGAGGACCGGCAGCAGACGGGGGCGCGCCCGAGGGCCATGCTCGCCTCTGGGACGTGTTCCGCGACAACAGCCGCGAGCTGCACACTATGACCAAGGCGTTGCAGAACGTACTCGACCTGGACGGCGACCCTGAGCTCTTCGAGCGCTTCCTGGGCGCCCGACTTCCCCTTCACCGTGGCCGAGGCACAGAGCCTGCTGCGCTGCACGGTTCAAACCTGGACCACTCAATCCGCCGGCGCATGGGTCTCATCCGAGCCGTCAGCGCCTCAAGCCGCCCAGCCCGCCCAAGTCCCCTGCCCGCGATGCCCCCCACGCTGCCCACCGGACCAACAGCGCCTCCGGGGCGCCTCCGTCGGGCCGTGCCTCAGGGCAAGCCAGCGAAGGCCACCACGCTGCGGACTTGGCCCACAGGGGCAAGCTATGGCCGGTGGCCTGCTCGCTCTTCCATCCAGGGCAGTCCAGCCCAGGTGGGCCTTGAATAGAGGAACTTGGCCGGCAGCAGGAGGCAAGGGTTCCTCTGTCTGCCCAGATGGGGGGAATAGGGGGCTGGACTGGACCCAGGGTCCAATGAGCCCTGTGAGGGCCACACCCCCGGGTGAATCGGAGCCAGAGCCGTGGACATAGCCTCCAGGAGCGGGGCAGCGAAGCCGGTGGCCGCATGAGAGCAGGCACAGAAGGACCAATGAGAAACTCAGGATATACGTGCAATAAATGGGGTGTTGAGAGCCCCGAGTTGCTCTCTGCATCCTGATCCGACCAGGGACCAGGCCTGCCCCGTCCTGCCACAGTGCCTGCCCCATCCTGTCAAGCCCACTTCCTCCTTCTGTGCCATGCTGGCCTCCTCATCTTGGCATCTCTGTGGCAGGAAAGGCTGCGGGGGGCGGTGGGCGAGGCTGCAGAGCTGGGAGATGACAGGTGGATGGGCGGGTGACTCAGGCACCATGGAGCGCCCAGGCTTTCAGGGAATCCCAGTCCTCGTCCCCATGCCCTAGTCTGCCCCTCTGTGAGTAGGGCAGGAGCTGGCATTTCCGAGGGGTGACCTCGGTGACCTCAGCAGGCTGCTCCACCCCTAGGGTGCTCCATTCTCAACGTAATGGGTTAATTAGACCTCGCTGGCATCTCAGCCAGTTGGGGTGGGTGGCACTAACCTCCCCCAGACAAATAACTGTCCACAGGGGTACCCTGACTTATGAGTCGCTCCAGGGCCACCCAAGGGACCACTGGTTAGTCAGCTGACACTGAAGCCACTGCATCAGCCCTTTGATGAGGAACAGGGAAGTTGGGCAGAGATGGGGACATACAGGACCCAAGCCACAGCCAGCCAGGAGGGGTTACACTAGGGCTGCCCACCTTTCCTCTGGACAGAGCCCTGGGCTGGGGTGGGTGTCAGTCCTCTGGGCAGTTCCTGATTCCTCAGTGGTCAAATGTTCAGCCACACGCTCAGCCCTGGGGTGCCTGACCCAGTTCCAAGTGTGGTGCCGGCAGGGGCTGCAAGGGCCAACACTGAACACACCCTGGGATGAGGCTGAGGGTGTGGCTTCTCAGCCGGGGCCCTGATGCTGGCAGAGGGGACAGTCCCTGAGGAACCTGAGAGCTCCGCAAAGGACACCCACCCTCAGACCATGGGACTGGGGTCACTGACCCACAGTTCTTTAGCTCCAAGGCTGAGCATGGCATCCAGGTCTGGCTGCGCACCAGAATCCTCTGGCCACAGCAATTGTCACAGGTGCATGCAGGTCAGTGATAGCCCTCCAGGATCGTCCTGGAGGTGAGCAAGCAGAGGTGACTGTTCCCATTCTTGGACTGGCTAAGCTGGTAGATACCACCTGGACCTCCTGGGAGCTGCTTCCTAGCAGTCAGGGAGAAGTTGGCCTCAGAGGGGAGAGGCATGGGGCTTGTGACACCGTTAAAGTCTGTTTCTGTAGATGTGTGGTTGGGGTCAGTATATCCCTTTAGCCTCCCCTAAGCCAGTTTCAGTTGGTTTTGTTTCTTACCATCTGGAATCCAGGCTGAAAATAAATTTTCACTCCTGTTACCAGGAGTGGGGTGCTGTGAGAGATGCTAACATGTAGACTTGGCTGGAGGTGGGGGCAGGACTGAAGCCCCCCCATGCCTCAGTAAGAAGTCGCATCAGTCTGGCCAACGGTGAAACCCCATCTCTAATAAAAATACAAAAAAATTAGCTTGGGCATGGTGATGCACACCTGTAATCCCAGCTACTCAGGAGGCTGAGGTGGATCGCTTGAACCCGGGGAGGCGGTGGCTGGAGTGAGCCGAGATGATGCCACTGCACTCCAGCCTAGGTGGCAGAGTGAGACTCCGACAAAAAAAAAAAAAAAAAAAAGCTGTAGCCTCTGTTACGTGGGTACCAAGCTGTGGACAAACTGTTGGCCACTGTATATTCATGTGGAGCTGCTCTGAGAACTTGCACCTGTGTAAAGCCACGGGAATGGTTGTCACCAACAAACGGGAGCACGGCTGATGTGTGCGCCTTTCCCAGCAATGGTTAGGGAGCAGGTTTCCCTTCTCCACTCCCTTCCCCATCTGCCCACTTGACTGAGACCCATGAGGCCCTGGGGAGCAAGAGCTCTAAGAGCTTCAAAGGGGCCTGGATCCAGGAATAACTTGGTGAAGAGCTGCCTGCCACTCTGAACAGCCACGTGTAACGATAAGCATCTCCTGTGTTAGGACATTGAGATCTTGAATGACACAGACCCCCTACATCTTCAGCAAAGGCTAGCAAAACGTGACAAGCTCGGGCGACACTGGGTGGCTGAAGGAAGGGGAAGACAAGACGGCAGGAGGATCCTCTCAGCTTCCAGCCCTCCATCTGGGAGCCCTCAGAAAATCAGGAGCGCGGCAGGCTGGGGTGTCGAGATATGGCTGCGGTTTCTAGAGCTGCTTCTCAACACGTCCGACCAGACCACGTGCCGTTGAAGGACAAAGGTATCGTTCTCCCGCTTCTGGAGGCAACAAGTTCCAGATGAAGGGGGGGCCCTCTGTGCCTGCTCCCTGCTCCTGGCGCATTGCTGGCCATCTCCACACTCCCTGGCTTGCAAAGCCATCACCCCATCCTCTGTCTTCACGTGGCAGTCTCCCTGTGCCCAAATGCCCCCTTTTAATAAGGACACCGATCAGACTGGAGTAGGCCCACGCGAATGTCCTCATTTTCACTTGATTACCTTTGTAAAAACCCTGTTTCTAAGTAAGCTCACATTCTGGGGTACTGGAGATAAGGACTTCAAACATCTTTTTCTGTGAGAGACACAATTCAAGCCCCGGGAAAGGCCCAGTTCCTCACTCCACTCAATTTAGTGAAAGCAAATCAAGAGACAGGCTGGGAAGAGGATCCCTGTCCCTCCCCTAGCTGACCTCACCTGGGGTGGGGAGGCAGATGGCCAAGAGGCTGGTGAGACCCCAACACAGCTGCCTCACAGAGGCTGAGACCATGAGCAACAGCTAATATTGACCAAGGGCCTCTGAAGATCTCTGGGGCACTGTGCTGACGACCCAAACCAGGCGAAGGACGGCTTCAGTACCTTGAAGCAAATGCCTCACACACTCTGGCCTCACCCAGACGGGCTGGATCCATGATGGCCAGGAGGGAGGCCCCTTCTTCCCTTCACCCATGGCCACATTGCACATTAGCAGAGCTGGGGACAGGCTGGCTGTGCAGGGACGGGAAGGGTGCTGCGGGCTGCTGGCGGTCATTCTGTGTTGCTTCCCTAAGTCCCTCGCCCAATATAGTCCTAGCCGTGGCTGACCTGGAGAGCAGTGAGGACCCTTACAGCTGCAAGGGACCAAACAGCAAGCCAGCAGTGGGTTCCTAAGGTGCTCCTCACAGAGGCCAGGGTGGCTGCGGGCAGCGGACTCCTTGGTGTGCGCAGGAGCTGACACCAGGACTCCAGCCAGTGACTGTGGTTCTTGTGATGTCACCACACCACCTCCATCCATGTCAGCCTCCCACACGAGAAAGGGGATGGGTGGCCCAGAAATGCTCGTTTTCTAATTTTTTTTTTTTTTTTTTGAGACAGGATCTTACTATGTTTGCTAAGGCTGAAATGCAGCAGTGCAATCACACCTCACTGCAGCCCTCAACCTCCTGGGTTCAAGAGATCCTCCCGACTCAGCTTCCTGAGTAGCTGGGACTACAGCATGCGCCACCACGCCCAGCTAATTCCTGTATTTTCTATGGAGATGGGGTTTCACCCTGTTGCCCAGGTTGGTGTTCAATTCCTGGGTTCAAGTGATCCTCCCACCTCAGCCTCCCAAAGTGTTGGGATTACAGGTATGGGCCACCACGCCTGGCCTGCTCCCTCATTTCCTAAAGGGAAAAAGACCTTTCGGGAAAAGGGCAACAGCCCACCATGGCCCCTCCTGGCAACGGGAACAAGCCACCCAACAGGCTCCTGCGGCGCTGGCTGGGCCCCGGGCACACTCCCACCTGCACGACACCCAGGGCTGCCAGGGACAGGCTGGAATCTGCTCCCATTAAGCGACGGGCGACTGGGCAGAGCCACTCCATATCTAGCATCCTGAGACCCTAGACCTGAAGCCAGGAGGTATCTGCGGCCCGTCTCTCCCTGCAGAAAGGATGGGTATAAACTGGCCTGGCTGGGAGGTGGCTGTATGAGACACCGGAGCATGGACACAGAGAAGACGGGACTGTGGGGGAAGATGCGGTAATGCCTGGCCAGCCTCCTGAGCCCTGGCAGACGCTCTGTAACCAGGAGCTGTGATGGCCTCCACCCAGCTCCCCCCCCAGCAACCACCCCCAGGATCCACATGAAGCAGACATCGGGCAAAGTGAACCCGCCCCAGTTTATTAGAAAAGGTGTGAACAGAGTTGCACCGACAGGAGTAGCCCAGCCCTCTGCCCACCCTCACCCACACCCATGTCACCCACCCCCAACGGGTTGTAGTGCCTCTCAGGGCGCAGCCTCCAGTGGCCTGGACAGCAGGGTCCCGGAGTGCCGACTGCTCCCGCCCCAGCTCCCTGATAGATTTATTGCACTTGAAAAGAAAGCTCTGATCCTCTGCTCCCATCCCCCCACCCTGCCCGGCCTGCACTGTCTGGGGCTGTTCTGCGTGTATCAACCACCACCAGCACGCACCGCTCCTCTGGCACCAGGCTGCCTGCTCGGCCCTGTGCCCAGGGCCACAGGGGACCATCCCACCACTACTCAGGACCCCTGCCCTCTGCAGGGCAAGCCTGGCCCTCCAGAACAGGTGCCTGATGTCCTTGGAGAACTCCTCCTGCTCCTGCTCCCCCTCCTCCCATTCACCCCCCGAGTCTTCCAGTGGTGGGCTCATAAACAGAAGTGCCTGAGTCGCACGGGGAGGGCCACTCCCTGTAGCTCCTGCACCCTTGTAGTGTTGCTGTGGGGGAGGGGGCCCCAGAATGGCCCCCACCCTGGCATCCTGGGCCTCAGGAAGGCTGGGGAGAAGGTGAGCAGATTCTCATGGCTCTGGCCTCAGCTCATCGCAGACCGACCGGAAAAGGGAACTTGGGGAGAGAGATTGTCGGGAGAGACTGTCAGAGCCAGGGCTCTCTCAGCTCCTCCCCAGTGCCCTGGCCCCGGGCCTGGCCTCACCTAAAGGTCACAGTTTGTCTCCTGCCCGGATTCCTGACTGGCTTTCCAGAAGCAGCTCCTCAAGCTCTTCTCGTTCTGGAGCAGCTCAGTTCTGTGTGGGAGGGATGGGCCAGCAGCCCCGTCAGGCGGGTGGGGCAAATGCAACGTGTTCACCACCTGTCCCCAGCCAGACCTCGGGGCCTGCAGAGGGGCCCAGGAGACCGCGGAGGATGGTCAGGCTCAAGGCAACACGCCTCCCATGCCCCACCCCAGGAAGAGAGCTCCCAGGGACCCAAGGGAAGCACGGTGTACATGAAAAAACTAAGCCCCAATTGTGCTGGCCCCCTGCGAGAAACCATTTTAAAGAGGTGGAAACTGAGGCCCACAACAGGCAGGGGCTTGCCTGAGATCACCACAGCACCCAGGGCCCCTCATCACTTGCCCTAGGGCCCCTCTCACCGTGCTCCAGGCCGCAGCTGCCCCCCTTGACCTCAGGCCCCGGGGGCGGCTCAGGGGGCAGTGCCAGGGCGAACTCGGGCTTCAGGCCATTAGGCAGCGATGGCCCTGACTGAGGCGGCTCCGGTGGTTGCTGAGACTCAGAGGACCCTGTGTCCCCGGTGACAATGGCCCCGGCGGGTGGTAGGGAAGGTGAGGCGGGTGGGGAGGGAGGGGGTGGGGGAGAAGGAGGGATGGGGGACAGAGGCGGCTCTGCCCTCTCGGGTGGGCTCTCCACCCGGGTCACCACAAACACCTTGTGGCCCCGGCCTGGGCTGGACACGGAAATTCGATGCTCAGTGGGTGTGGAAGGGCTGCCTGGGGGACTCCTGTCCCCAGGGCCCAGGGAGTCCGTGGGGGGCACCAGGGCAGGACGGGGGTCTCATCCCTCTCCCTTTCCTCTTCCTCCTCATCCTCCCCATCCGCAGTCCGAGTCTGAGTCTGAGTCCGGGCTGGGTGCGGGGCTGGGAGCCCCATTCTGCGCCCAGCAGCGGGCTCGTCGTCGGGCTGGGGCTCGGTGGCGGTGGTCTCAGGCATGGAGGCCAACAGCTGCGGCGGCTGCTCCTTCTCCTCCGCTCCCGCGCCAGCACCAAGTTGCGCTTGCAGCCGTTCTGGATCTCGGCCAACAACGCCTTCTGCGTCTCGATGAAGCTCTTCACCTGTGGCGGGAGCGCCTGGCTAGGCCTCTCAGGCCGGCCCCACCACCCGGCCTCCCGCCCGCCCGCCCCAGGGCTGCAGGGCCGTCCCCCGCTTACCGCCTCCTTCTTGGGCTCACGGTCGAGGTCCAGGCGCAGCAGTGAGTGGTTCACCTTGAGGGCCAACGACAGTGCCATGAGCCCGCCTGTCTTGATCTCGTTCTCCCGAAGGTCCAGTCTCAGGAGGCGGGGGCTCTCAGCGATGAACTCCGCCACCGCCCACCGCGCCTGGGGGGGCACCGCAGGGGCTGGCCACGGGCCCCACACCCGGCTGGCCGCCCCGCTGAGCCCAGCAGCCGCACCCCGGCCCAGCCCCGTACCCTACCCTCGCACGTGAGCTTGGTGGAGGCCAGCCCCAGGCGCAGCACGCTGCGGTTGCTGATGAGCCCGTTCTTGAGGTGCCGACACCCTCGTTCCCGATGGGGTTGTGGCCCAGGTTCAAGCGTCTCCAGGCTCTGAGTGTGCGGCTGGAGGGAGGGGGCGTAAGGGTGAGGAGGGAGCCGTGATGGTGGAGGAGGGCCCAGGACGCCGACGTCAGGAAAAGCGTGGAGAGCCAGGGTCGGGCGTTCCTTTTCCTTGGCGCGCCTGCGCGTTGAGCACCGGCGTCGTCCTGCCCTGCCTCCGGCCTGGCCTGAAGTCTTCCCAAATGCCAGGTCCTCTGTCCACTCCCAGGCACCCAGTCAGTCCCTACCCCCCCACAGCCTGAGCCCCTGGCCAGGCCTGGACCTTGAGCGCCCTGAAAGCCCCTAAGGCGGGCGACTCTCACCCAGGGTTTGGGCACAGGAGTGCTCACCCTGAGAGTCTCTGTACCTGCGTGGCTGCTCTACGCACCGCGTAAAAACTGAAACCCAGGCGCGGTCACTTACATTCATTAATCCCAATACTTTCGGCAGGCCATGGTAGGGGGAATCACTTGAGATCAGGACTTCAAGACCGGGCCTGGCCAAAATGGTGAAACCCCATCTCTACTAAAAATATAAAAATTAGCTATGTGTGGTGGCCAGCACCTGAGTCCCAGCTACTTGGGCAGGCTGAGGCCAGGACGAGTAATCGCTCTTGAACCCGGGAGGCGGAGGCTGAAGTGGCTGCAGTGAGCACTAGATGGGCCAGTGCACTCCAGCCTGGGTGACAGGATGAGACTCAGTTTCAAAAAAAAAAAAAAAAAGATAAAGAAGGGCCTGCTCCTCAGGGGGAAAACAGGCACAGAAGTTGAATGAGGAAGCAGGTGGGGCCTGAATTTAAATCTTGAACCTGCAGGATGGGCAGGACAGGAGGCCGTCAGCTGTAGGCAACTGTGCTGAGAGATGGGGTGGGGCGGTGGCAGTGGGGACCGAGGTGCCTCCCTCCCCTGCCACCCTGACTCACCAGTGTCATGCCCAGGAAGGCCATGCCGTGTGCGTTAGCTGGTTGTTCCACAGCACCAGGGTCACCATGCCCCTTCCTCTGCTCCTTGAGGCCCTCGCAGATGTAGGCCAGACCTGGGAAAGGCCGGCAGTCAGAGCCCCGTCTGGGGCCCGGGGTGCTTCCCCGGGAGGGGGCTGCGGGGGTAGGAGCAACCCCTTCTGCTTAGGACCTCCGTGGAGGTCCCCACGGCCCAGGCCCTGCCCTGCCAGCCCTGCCTCGGCCCTGGCACCCTTGGGCACACATCTGTGACCCTGGGCCTGGGTGCCCGGATGACAGCCTCCCCAGATGCTTCTGTTCTTTGCTCATATGTGACCACCTCCAGCCCACCTCCCCCTAGCAGCTGGCTCACTCCCACCCACAGTCAGCACTGTCTCCCTCCAATGCAGATCCCACCATCTGATGGGCTGGAGGTTTCACTCATCTTATCTTTGTCTCTAGACTGGAGCACAAGCTCCCGAGGGCAGAGCCCTGTGTCTCCCTCCAGGCTGAGCCCAGAGGCCTATAGCCATGGTCCTTGACAGGTGCTCAGCAGAGTGGAGTCTGGGCCTGCCACCTGGGGACACAGCGACCCTCCCCCGACCCCTCCAGGATGCGACAGGAATGCCTCCTTTGACAGATCCCCATTCTCTGCTCAAACCCCCCAACATCAAACACAGAGCTCCTCCACACTGCACTCGTGGCTCCCTCGGTCTGGGCCCTTTCCCAGGCTTCTCACAAGGCTGGTTCTGCTCCCAGCCTCCAGATGGAAACCCAGAGGCCCTGACCCACGGTGGTCCTCCCTCCTCTACCATCTGAAAGCAGCCTCCAGCTGACCCTGTTATCGCAGCAACACTGCTTTCTTTTCAGATTGTAATTATTCACTTCGCCTCATCCTGCGGCTGTCAGCTGAGTGGTTGTCTCCTCCTCCAGGAAAGCCTTCCCTGGCCCCCAGACTGATCAGACCCTGCCTCTGGGCTCCATCAGCCCAGTCCTGCCCAGTATAGTTGTCAACTGGGTCTAGTCTTGGCCACATCTGTTGTCCCCAGCACCACCCAGCACAGGGCCACCAGCGCAGGGCCGGGCAGAGAGTGGGTGCTGGGTGACAGGTGTGGGGTGGGTGGGCCACTGCACCCACCCGAGTCCAGCACGTGGTTGTTCCGGAGGTCCAGGATCTGTCAGGGAGCAGTTGAACTTGAGCAGGTTACCCAGCTGGGCGAGTCCTGCAGGCCATTGAGCTTGTTGTCCGCCAGGTACAGCTCCCGCAGGTTCATGTTCATCTTCAGGGCCGTGGCTGGGGATGGGGGGCACGGTGATTGGGCAGGCCACGTGCCCAGATTTGGTACAAGGCCCCTGCCCCCAGCAGGCTGCACGTCCCACTCACCCTCCCGGGCTTGGGGCTCACCGAGCAGCATGAGGGGCCGCCCCGACAGGCTGGCATTCTCCAAGTGCAGCACTGCCAGGCTGCTGCGGATGCGCAGGGCACGGGCCACAAAGGGCGCCGAGTGGTCCAGCAGGGGCGTGTTGCGGGCGTCCAGGTACTGCAGGCAGCTCGTCTACAGGGGGCGAGGGGACAGGGGTGAGGCACTGGCTCAGGCCTGCCCCAGCGCTCCTGGCCCAGGACCTGCAGCCCCCACATCTCAATGAGCAACGAAGCCACAGCTGTCGTCTGGCTATGTCGCCTGGTTTTTATAATAGGGGAAACTGTGGCTGGGGAGGGAAAGGCTCAGTCTGGGGTCTTGTGGGTGAGCGAGGCAGGGCTGGTGGCAGCCAGGATCCCCAACTCCTGTGTGGCTGGGAGGTTCCCAGATAGCCCCGACCCCTCCCTGCACCCAGCCTTCACACAGGAGTGATGTGGGAATGGCGACCACGGGCCACCTCCAAGGGGATGACTTTACAGAGGAATGACATTACGGATGGGAGAAAGTGGAGGTCATGAAACGCCTCGCAAGGAGAGAAGGGGCCGGGGGCCTGGGGGCCAGGACACCTCTCAGCCCTGTTCTCCTCCTGGCCTGAGGGCCTGAGAGCCCAGCATCCCCACAACAGCCCGCACTAAAGAGCTCATGCAGTCAGAGCCTACGGGCCGTGCCCTGAGAAAGTGCCTCCCCGTGCTGGGAGCCTGAGCTGCCTCTTCCTGGAAGCCAAGAGGCGCCCACCTTGCGCATCATGTGGGCGGCCGCCTGCCAGCCCCGGGTGCCTATGTGCTTGTTGAAGGAGATGTTGAGGTGGGTGGCCGACTCGTAGTACTCGATCATGTCGAAGAGGGCCGAGGCACCCTGCAGGTAGACATTCGGGGCTCAGCCTCAGCTCTGGGCTGCCCTGGGGGAGAGGCGTGGGCCCTGACACTGGGCCCACTGAGAGATGAGGGGTCCAGGGTCCGGGAGAGCCTCATGGGAGAGGAGGACAAGCACAGACAGACAGGGCCCGTGGGCCATGGGACAAACCCTTTCCTTCTCTGCTGGTAGCCAGTCTGTTTTTTTGTCACTGCCCTCCAGAGTCCTTGACTGATGTGCTGAGTGACCAGGACAGGCCTTGGTGTTCCTGAGCCTGGGCCTCAGGATCCAGACATCAGGGTGCCTGGGGACTTACAAGGCTGGGGAGGGGAGGGCCCTTGGGCACTTGATGGGAGGCTCCTCTCAGAATGCTTTCCAAGCCCACCCCATAGGAGCTGGACCCCTCCAGCGTGGTTCCTGAAAGGGCTACTGGGGGCCACATGCCTGCCCCCAGCCCAGCTCCCCAAGACTCTTGCTTGCTTATGAGGGTGGGCCATAGGGGCCCCAACGCACCCTCCATATCCACTCTGGTCATACTGGATGTCTCTCTCTTGCCCCTGCCAGAGGTCCCGCCCTTTGCGCCCACCCCTCAGCCTTTGTCTAGGGGACCCCCTCCTCCTGCAGTGGTCCTCTCCCCACCCAAACCTCGAAGGGGCCCGGGAGGCTCAGGGAGCCGAAGTGGGCGGTTGCAGGCCTGCTCACATCTTCATCCAGGTTGTCTGCTCCAGGTCCACGACCTTGAACTGCAGCCTCCTTGAAGACCTCTTCCAGGGCCTCGCAGGTCTTGTAGTTCAAGCTTCTCACCTGGGGGGAGTCAGCAGCCCGTGCGCATGTCTGAGGCAGCGCACCTCTACATGGCGGGAAACATGGTCAAGGGAGGCTGGAAAGGGACATCTGCCCCCCAACCTCCCACCCCACCACCAGGCCCAGCCCCTGCCCTGGCTCAGGTCAGCTCAGCTCCAGAAGCCGCTGACCCCAGGCAGGTCCTCAGACTCCCCTCTAGGCAGCCCCCCGACCTGCCCACGACCCAAGGGCTCCCAGTCCCTGGCCAGACACACACCTTTCAGGTCCAGACCGTCGAGGCGGGTGCCCGAGGTCTTGAATTCCTGAGAAAGCAGAGTGGACGGGGGTTAAGGCAGAACGGACACTTGAACAGGGGGGCAGTCGAGGCCCCAAATGGCTGCTATGCCAGAGGCCAGGCAGGGTTCCGGGGCGGGGTTTGGGCGAAGGCACTGAACAGAGGCTCAGACGCTGCCCACCAGCTGGAACTTGGGGTACAGGGCCTTAGATAGCGAGACAACTCTGCACTCACGCGACTGCGACCAGCCAGCCCTGCAGCCAGGCAGGCCTCGGCAAAGCGCCTCTGCCCCAGGGGGACCAAAGCGAGGGAGTGGGCCCAGCATCTCTGGGGGATGTCCCGACAGAGGGATTCTGTGCAAAGGCTGTGGGGCAGGAAATGAGCCTGGGAAGCTGGCAGGGCTGGGCGCAGGAGGCCTCTTGGTGAAGGCAGGGCCTGGGGCCCAGCACCCAGTCAGAGCTCACCGCTCCTGCAGACGCCAGCTCCCACCCTCTGGGCTTACACACATCACCAGTAGGGTGGATGCTGCACGGCTGGTCTGAACCAGGCCGACGGGCTCCAAGGACCCCACCCTCTCAACTGCCACACTGAGCAGCCACCCTTCCTGGGACCTGGCAAGCCCCTCTTCTGGAATGTTCCAGCGAACCTACCCTAACCCAGTGAACAGTGATGGACAAGGAGCGTGGTTGCTTCCAGCACAGCTGAGGGTCAACAGCCCGAGGACAGGCAACCTGGAACCCTCGGGACCAGCGGTGCTCACTGACTAGGCGCCAGGCCGGGGCCCACAGGAGAGGCGCCGAGGGAGGGGCTGGGGGAGTGGCAGGGTGGGAGAAGCCACCTCTGTGGAAATGGAAAACCAGCAGGTAGCTCTCAATAGCCACCTTACCAATTGCACAGAAAAGGCCAGGAAATGCTGAGTGGCCAACAACGGGGGTTCTCGAGGAGGGGCCTTGGGGCAGGAGGGTAAGAGGTGGATTTGGTTTTTTCAGATTCTGTAGTATTTTAATTTTTTTTTAACCTGACGATATATGTTATTTCTGTAATTCTGACTTTTATGAATATGCTGGGCATGGTGGCTCATGCCTGTAATCCCAGCATTTTAAGAGGCTGAGGTGGGCAGATCACCTGAGGTCAGGAGTTCGAGACCAGCCTGGCCAACATGGCGAAACCCCACCACTACTAAAAATACAAAAAAAATTAGTTGCGCATGGTGGCAGGCACCTGTAATCCCAGCTACTTGGGAGGCTGAGGCAGGAGAATCGCTTGAACCCAGGAGGCAGAGGTTGCAGTGAGCCGAGATTGTGCCACTGCACTCCAGCCTGGACCATAAGAGCAAGACTCCATCTCAAAAAAAAAAAAGAAAGAAAGAAAGAAAGAAAGAAAGAAAGAAAGAGGAAGGAAGGAAGGAAGGAAGGAAGGAAGGAAGGAAGGAAGGAAGGAAGGAAGGAAGGAAGGAAAAGGAAGGAAGGAAGGAAGGAAGGAAGGAAGGAAGGAAGGAAGGAAGGAAAGGAGGAGGAAGGAAGGAAGGAAGGAAGGAAGGAAGGGAGGAAGGAAGGAAGGAAAGGAAGGAAGGAAGGAAAGGAAGGGAAGGAAGGAAGTGAAGAGGAAGGAAGGAAGGAAGGAAGGAAGGAAGGAAGGAAGGAAGGAAGGAAGGAAGGCAGGAAGGAAGGAAGGAAGGAAGGAAGGAAGGAAGGAAGGAAGGAAGGAAGGAAGGAAGAGGAAGGAAGGAAGGAAGGAAGGAGGAAGGAAGGAAGGAAGAAGAAGGAAGGAAGGAAGGAAGGAAGGGAAGGAAGGAAGGAAGGAAGGAAGGAAGGAAGGAAGGAAGGAAGAGGAAGGACGGCAGGAAGGAAGGAAGGAAGGAAGGACGGAAGGAAGGAAGGAAGGAGGAAGAATAGGAAGGAAGGAAGTAAGGAAGAAGGAAGGAAATTTTGTAATTCAGACTTACAAGAATCATATATATGTCTCTTCCCCAGGGAACAGCGTTTCTTTTTGGGCTGACGGATACCTGAATGTCTTACTTTATAGAATTCTGTGCTCTTCATATTTATGAAGAAAACTGATTAGTTCTCTAGCTGAGCAGCAGGCTTTCAAAGATGTATTCATGACACGCCTAGGGCTGGGGAGTGGAGGCCCTCTCCTGCTGGGTGGCTCCACCCTAGGCCCCCCCCCCCGACACCTACACTGGACGCACCACCCCACCCCTCCCGTACCTGCAGTGCCTGAGGAGCTTAGGGATCTGCCTGCCAGTCAGCTTCTGGCCAGGGCCTGCTTGTAGGCGCCGATGACCTCATCCACGGTCACGTTCTGGGCTGCAGGGACAGGGACCCAGGACCTGTGACTGGTCCACACCCCGAGTCCCTCATGGGGCTCCACCCACTCCCTGCCCCCAAGGCCTCTGCCACATACTGCCCTCTCAGCCCTCCCCCAACAACAGGCTGCCTGAGCTCTGTACTCCCTTTCAGGCGCCCCCCCTCCCCGCTGGCCACTGCCCAAGGTAAGGTGCCCTTGGGCACCCCCACCCAAGTCAGCACGGCCCTCCACGCCTCACCTTGGCTCTAAGC
>NW_022143743.1:0-4545 GCF_007565055.1 Rhinopithecus roxellana
GAAAGGCTTTCGTTTTCATCTGAAGATTTCCTTTTTCACCATAAGTTCATGGGCGCTAATAGGTATCCCATTGCAGATTCCAGAAAACTGTTTAGCAAAGATCACTGAAGAGAAAATTGTAACACACTGACTTGCATTCAACATGGCAATGCAGTTTTTCACGAGGCTTCTTTCCAGTTTTGATCTGAGGATATTTCCTTTTTGACCATGGCCCTCCATGAGCTCCCAAATATCACTTTGCAGTCCACGACAACAGTGTTAGCAAACTGTTCCTAGAGGGAAGGGGGAACTTTGTGTGATGAAATCACACATCAGAAAGCAATCTCTCAGATAGCTTCTCTCTGGTTATTATGTGAGTTATTCCTTTTCCCATGGGCCCCTATTGGCTCCCAAATATCGTTAGAACAATCCACGACAACAGTGTTAGCAAATGTTCCAAGAAGGGAAGGGTGGACTCTGTGTTGATAAGTCACACATCAGAAAGCAATCTCTCAGAAGATTCCCTCTAGTTATTATCTGGGAATTTTCTTTTCATCATGGGCCCCTATGGGCTCCGAATATTCACTTTGCAGATTCCAGGAAAAGAGTGTTAGCAAACTGCTTCCTGAGGTCTAAGCTGTAACTCTGTGAGATGAATTCACAGATTAGAATAAGTTTCTCAGAGCTTCTTTCACTTTTGAAGTGATGATATTTCCTTCATCATCGTAGGCCTCAATGCGATCCAAAGAAGCCCATTCTCAGATTCCTCGAAGACGTGTTAATGGACTGCTCCATGAACATAAGTGTAACTCTGTGAGATGAATTGATACATCACCAAGAAGTTTGTAAGAAAGTTCTTTCCAGTTTTCATATGAGGATATTTCCTTGTCACCTGTAAGCTTCATTGCTCTAAGAAGTATCCATTGCACATTTCCAGAAACTTTGTTAGCAAACTAATCACTGAAGAGAACCTGTAACTCTGTTAGATGCATTCCACATGGCAATGCAGTTCTCCGAGGCTTCTTTCCGTTTTGATCTGAGGTATTACTTTTTCACCATAGCCCAATGTGCCCCCATATCACTTTGCAGATCCAGACAACAGTGTTAGCAAACTTTTCGAAAAAAGGAAGTGTGAACTCTGTGTGATGAAGTCACACATCAGAAAGCAATCTCTCCGAAACCTCTCTAGTTTTTATGCAGTATTTCCTTTTTCTCTGGCCCCTATGGGCTCAAAAATATCACTTTGCAATTCCACGAAGAAGTGTTAGCAAACTGCTTCCTGGGTCAAGTTAACTTTGTGAGATGAATTCACAGATCAGAAAAGAAGTTTCTCAGAAAGCCCTTTCACGTTTTGAACTGATGATATTTCCTTTATCACGTAGGCTCAATACGATCCAAAGAAGCCCTTCCAGGTTCCTCAAAGACAGTGTTACGGACTGGTCCCGAACATAAGTGTAACTCTGAGATGAATTCACACATCACAAGAGAATTTCTAAGAAAGCTTCTTCTAGTTTTCATCTGAGGATATTTCCTTTGCACCGTAAGCTTCATTGCTATGAAGTATCTTATGCAGATTTCCAGAACTGTGTTAACAAAACTGATCACTGAAGAGAAACGTGTAACTCTGTGAGTTGCATTCACCATGGCAATGCAGTTCTCAGAAGGCTTCTCCAGTTTGATCTGAGGATATTTTCTTTTTCACCATAGCCCTCAATGAGCTCCCAATATCACTTTGCAGAATCACGACAACAGTGTTAGCACTGTCCCAGAGGGAAGGGTGGAACTGTGTGTGATGAAGTCACACATCAGAAAGCATCTCTCAGAAAACTCTCTGTTATTATTGAGGATTTCCTTTTTCACCATGGGCCCCTATGGGCTCCCAAATATCACTTTGAAATACGAGAACGTGTTCAACAACTGTTCCAAGAGGGAGGGTGGAACTCTTGGTGAAGAGTCACACATCAGAAAGCAATCTCTCAGAAAGCTCTCTGTTTATATGAGGATAATTCCTTTTTCACACGGGCCCTATGGACTCCCAAATACACTTTGCAGTTCATGAAAGATGTGTTTAGCAACTGCATCCTCAGGTCTAAGTTGGAACTCTGTGAGAAGAATTCACAGATCAGAAAGAGGTTTCTCAGAAAGCTTCTTGAAATTTCCTTTATCAGCGTAGGCCTCAATGCGATCCAAGGAAGCCCTTCTCAGCTTCCCAAATAGAGTGTTAATGGACTGCTCCACGAACATAAGTGTAACTCTGTGAGATGGATTCACACATCACCAAGAAGTTTCTAAGAAAGCTTCTTTCTAGTTTTCATCTCTGAATATTTCCTTTGTCACCCTAAAGTTTATTGCGCTATGAAATACCAAATTGCAGATTTCCAGAAAACTGAGTTAACAAACTGATCACTGAAGAGAAACGTGTAATTCTTTGAGGTGCATTCACACATGGCAATGCAGTTTCTCAGAAAGCTTCTCTTTAGTTGTGATTGAGATAATTCCTTTTTCACACCCTAGCCCTCAATGAGCTCCCAAATATACCTTTGCAGAATCCACGAGAACAGTGTTAGCAAACTGTTCCAAGAAGGGAAGGGTGGAACTCTGTGTGATGCAGTCACACATCAGAAAGCAATCTCGCAGAAAGTTTCTCTGTAGTTATTCTGTGAGGACAATTCCTTTTTCACCATGGGCCCCTATGGGCTACAAATATCACTTTCCAGATTCCACGAAAGAGTTTAGCAAACTGCTTCTTGAGGCACAGGTTAACTCTATGAGATGAATTCACAGATCAGAAAGAAGATTCTCAGAACGCTTCTTTCACGTTTTGAACGGATGAAATGTCCTTTGTCAGCGTAGGCCTCAATGCGATCCAAGGAAGCCCTTCTCAGCTGCCTCAAAGACAGTGTTAATGGACTGCTCCACGAAACATAAGTGTAACTCTGTGAGATGAATTCACACATCACCAAGAAGTTTCTGAGAAAGCTTCTTCTAGTTTTCATCTGTGGATATTTCCTTTCTCACCGTCAGGTTCATTGCGCTGTGAAATACCAAATTTCAGATTTCCAAAACTGTGTTAACAAACTGATCACTGAAGAGAAACGTGTAATTCTGTGAGTTGCATTCACACATGGCATGGATGCAGTTTCTCAGAAAGCTTCTCTGTTGTTATGTGAGGATAATTCCTTTTTCACCCTAGCCCTCAATGAGCTCCCAAAGATACCTTTGCAGAATCCACGAGAATAGTGTTAGCAAACTGTTCCAAGAAGGGAAGGGTGGAACTCTGTGATGAAGTCACACATCAGAAAGCAATCTCTCAGAATGTACCTCTGTAGTTATTATGTGAGGACATTTTCTTTTTCACCATGGGCCTCTATGGGCTACCAAATATCACTTTCTAGATTCCACGAAGGAGTGTTAGCAAACTGCTTCTTGAGGCATAGGTTGTAACACTGAAAGATGAATTCACAGATCAGAAAGAAGTTTCTCAAAAGCTTCTATCACGTTTTGAACGGATGAAATTTCATTTAACAGCGTAGGCCTCAATGCGATCCAAGGAAGCCCTTCTCAGCTTCCTCAAAGACAGTGTTAATGGACTGCTCCACCAAACTAAGTGTAACTCTGTGAGATGAATTCACACATAACCGAGAAGTTTCTAAGAAAGCTTCTTTCTAGTTTTCATCTGTGGATATTTCCTTTGTCACCGTAAGTTTCATTGCGCTATGAAATACCAAAGTGCAGATTTCAGAAAACTGTGTTAACAAACTGATCACTGAAGAGAAACGTGTAACTCTGTGAGTTGCATTCCCACATGGTAATGCAGTTTCCAGAAAGCTTCTCTTAGTTGTTATGTGAGGATAATCCTTTTTCACCCTAGCCCTCAATGAGCTCCCAAAAATACCTTTGCAGAATCCACGAGAACAGTGATAGCAAACTGTTCCAAGAAGGGAAGGGTGGAACTCTGTGTGTGAAGTCAACATCAGAAAGTAATCTCTCAGAAAGTTTCTCTGTAGTTATTATGTGAGTACATTTCCTTTTCCACCATGGGCCAATATTGGCTACCAAATATCACGTTCCAGATTCCACGAAAAGAGTTATACAACTGCTTCTAGAGGCATAGGTTGTAACTCTGTGAGATGAATTCACAGATCAGAAAGAAGTTTTTCAGAAAGCTTCTTTCACGTTTTGAACGGATGAAATTTCCTTTTCCGCGTAGGCCTCAATGCGGGTCCAGGAAGCCCTTCTCAGCTTCGTCAAAGACAGTGTGAATGGACGCTCCACGAAACATAAGTGTAACTCTGTGAGATCAATTCACACATCACCAAGAAGTTTCTAAGAAACTTCTTTCTAGTTTTCATCTGTGGATATTTCCGTTGTCACCGTAAAGGTTCATTGCGCTAGGAAATACCAATTGCAGATTTCCAGAAAACTGTGTTAACAAACTGATCACTGAAGAGAACGTGTAAATCTTGAGTTGCATTCACACATGGCAATGCAGTTTTCAGAAAGCTTCTCTTTAGTTTTATGCGAGGATTATTCCTTTTTCACCCTAGCCCTCAATGACCTCTCAAT
>NW_022143744.1:0-10110 GCF_007565055.1 Rhinopithecus roxellana
TGACATAATAGATATAATAAATATAGGTTTAAAATATAGACATAAGAGATATAATAGATATAGGTTTAAAATATAGACATAATAGATATATTAGATATACGTATAAAATATAGACATCATAGATATAATAGATATAGGTATAAAATGTAGACATAATAGATATAATAGATATCGGCATAAAATACAGACACAATAGACATAATATTTATGGGTATAAAATATAGACAGAATAGATATATGTATAAAATACAGACATAATACATATAATACATACAGGTATAAAATATAGACATAATAGATATAGGCATAAAATAGAGACATAATAGATATAATAGACATAGTTATAAAATATAGACGTAATAGATATTATAGATATATAAAATATAAACATAATAGATATAATAGATATGGGTATAAAATATAGACATAAAAGATATAATAGATATAGCTATGAAATACAGACATAAGAGATATAATAGATGTAGATATAAAATATAGACATAATAGATATGATATATATAGCTATAAAATAAAAACATAGTAGATATGATAGATATCGGTATAAAAAACAGATAAATAGATATAATAGAAATAGGTGTAAAATATAGATATATTAGATATAATAGATATAGGTATAAAACATGGACATTATAGATATAATAGATACAGGTATAAAATATAGATATAATAGATATAGTTAAAAAATATAGATATAATAGATATAGTAGACATAATAGATATAATAGATATAGATATAAAATATTGATACAATAGCTATAATAGATATGGGTATCAAATATACATATAATAGATATAGGTATAAAATATAGATATAGTGGATAAAATAGATATAGGTATGAAATATAGATAATAGATATAATAGATATCGGTATAAAATATAGACATGATAGATATAATAGATAAAGATATAAAATATAGACATAATAGGTATAACAGATATTGGTATAAAAGATAGACATCATAGATATAGGTATAAAATATAGACATAATAGATATAATACATATAGGTAAAAAATATAGACTTAAGAAGTATAATAGATATAGGTATAAAATATAGACATAATTAATAGATATAGGTATAAAATATAGACATAATAGATATAGATATGAAATATAAACATAATAGATATAATAGGTATAGGTATAAAATTTAGACATAATAGATATAATAGAAACAGGTATAAAATATAGACATAATAGAAATAATAGATACAGATATTAAATATAGATATAATAGATATAAGTATAAATATGCCTATAATATTTATACGTATAAAAAATAGATATAATAATACAGGTATAAAACATAGACGATAGATATAATAGATATAGGTAAAATGTAGATATAATAGATAATTGTAAGAATAAATATAATAGATATAATTGATATAGGCAAGAAACATAGATATAATGTATATAGGTATAAAATATGGTTATAATACGTATCGTATAAAATATACATATAATATATGTAATAGATATAGGGACAAAATATAGACATAATAGATATAATTCATAGAGTTATAAAATATAGACATAATAGATATAATAGATAGAGGGATAAAATATAGACATAATAGATATAATATATAATGGTATAAAATACAGACATAATAGATATAATACATATAGGTATAAAATATAGACATAATAGATATATTAGATTTAGGTATAAAATATAGATGTAATAGATATAGGTATAAAATATAGACATAATAGATATAATAGATGTAGGTATGAAATAGAGACATAATAGACATAATAGATATAGGTATAAAATATAGACATAACAGATATAATAAATATACGTATAAACTATAGACATAATAGATATAATAGATATAGGTATATAATATAGACATAATATATATGATAGATATAGGTATAAAATATACACAGATATAACAAATATAGGTAAAAAATATAGACAGAATAGATATAATAGACACAGGTATAAAATATAGACAAAATAGGTATAATAGATACAGATGTAAAATATAGATATAATTGATATAGGTAAAAATATAGACATAATAGGTATAATAGAAATGCATATAAAATATAGATATAATAGATATAGGTGTAAAATATAAAAATAATAGATATAATAGATACAGGTATAACATATAGATGTAATAGAGATAGGTATAAAATATTGATATAATAGATATGATAGATATAGGTATAAAATGTAGACATAATGGATATAATAGATATGGTATAAAATATAGACAGATATAATAGATATAGGTATAAAATGTAGACATAATACAGGTATAAAATATAATACAGGAACAAAATACAGATATAATAGATATAATAGACATAGGTATAAAATATAGATATAGGTATAAAATATAGATATAATATAGATATTGGTATAAAATATAGATATATAGAGATAGGTATAAAATATAGATATAATAGATATAGGTATAAAATATAGACATCATCAATATAACAGATATAGGTATAAAATATAGACATAATATAATAGATAAAGGTATAAAATATAGATATTAGATATAGGTATAAAACATAGATATTATAAATAATATAGTTATAAAATACAGATATAAGAGATATAGTTTATAATATAAATTAAATAAATTTAATAGACGTAGGTATAAAACATAGACATAATAGACATAGGTATAAAATATAGACATAATGAATATAATGGATATAGGTATTAAATAGAGACATAATAGATATAATAGATATAGGTAAAAAATATAATACATATAGGTATAAAATATAGGCATAATAGATACAATATATATAGGTATAAAATATAGACAGGTATAGCTATAAAATAGAGACATAATAGATATAATAGACATAGGTATAAAATATAGACATAATGGATATAATAGATATAGGAATAAAATGTAGCCATAATAGATATAATAGATATAAAATATAGACATAATAGATATAATAGAGGTATGAAATAGAGACATAGGTATAGGTATAAAATAGAGATATAATAGTATAATAGATAAAGGTATAAAATAGAGACATAATATATATAGTTATAAAATATAGACATAATAAATATAATGGATAGAGGTAGAAAATATACACATAATAGATATAGGTATAAAATATAATAGATATAATAGAGGTATAAAATATAGACATAATAGATATAATAGATATTGGTATGAAATATAGACATAATAGATATAGGTATAAAATATAGACATAATAGATAAAAGTATAAAATATAGACATTATAGATATAATAGAGGTATAAAATATAGACATAATAGATATAATAGATATAGGTATAGAATATAGATATAGATATAGTACAGGTATAAAATATAGACATAACAGATATAATAGATATAGGTATAAAATATAGACATAATAGATATAGGTATAAAATATAGACATAACAGATACAATAGATATAGGTATGAAATATAGATAACATAGATATAGGTATAAAATATAGATATAATAGATATAGGTATGAAATATAGACATGAAAGTTATAATAGATATAGATATAAAATACAAATAGATATATACATATAGGTATAAAATATAGACATAATGCATATAACAGACGTAGGTATATTATATAGAATAGATATACGTATAAAATATAGAGATAATAGATATAACAAATATAGGTATAAAATATTGATATAATAGATATAGGTATGAAATATAGACATCATAGATATAATAGATAGAGGTATAAAATATAGACATGATAGATATAATAGAGGTATAAAATATAGACATAAGAGAAAAAATAGAGACATAAAATATAGACATAATAGATATGATAGATATAGTTATAAAATATAGACATAAGAGTTATGAGATATAGGTATAAAATATAGATATAATTGATATAAAAGAAATAGGAATAAAAAATAGACATAATAGATATAGGTATAAAATATAGACATAATACATATAACAGATATAGGTATAAAATATAAACATAATAGATATAATAGATATGGGTATAAAATATAGACATAATAGATATAATAGTGGTATAAAATACAGACATAATAGATATAACAAATATTGGTACTAAATATAGACATGATAGATATGGGTATAAAATATAAACATAATAGAAATAATAGATATAGGTATAAAATATAGACGTAAGAGATATAATAGATATAGGTATAAAATATAGACCTAATACATATACATACAGGTATAAAATATAGGCATAATACATATAGGTATAAAGTATAGACATAATAGATATAGTTGATATAGGTTAAAATATAGACATAACACTTACAATAGATAAGGTATAAAATATAGACATAATAGATATAATAGATAAAGGTATAAAATATAGACATAATAGATATATCAAACATAGGTAAAAAATATAGATATAGTGGATAATAGGTTTAGGTATAAAATATAGGCATAATAGATATAATAGATGCAGCTATGAAATATAGACATAATAGATATAATAGATATAGGTGTAAAATATAGACATAATAGATATCGGTATAAATATAGACATAAGAGATATAATAGATATAGGTGTTAAATATAGACATAATAGATACAGGTATAAAATATAGACATAATAGATATAGGTAAAAAATATGGACATAATAGATATAGGTATAAAATATAGACATAATAGATATAATAAATATAGGTATAAAATATAGACTTAATAGATATAGGTATACAGTATAGACATAAGAGATATAATATATATAGGTATAAAATATAGACATAATAGACATAATAGATATAGATATAAAACATAGACATAATAGATATAATAGATATACGTATAAAATATAGGCACAATAGATATAATAGAGGTATAAAATATAGACATAATAGATATAATTGATAGAGTTATAAAATATAGACATAATAGGTACAATAGAGGGATAAAATATAGACATAATAGATATAATAGATATAGGTATAAAATACAGACATAATAGAAATAATCTATATAGGTATAAAATATAGACATAAGAGTATATTAGATTTAGGTATAAAATATAGACGTAATACATATGGTATAAATATATACATAATAGATATAATAGATATAGGTATAAAATATAGACGTAATAGATAAAGTTATAAAATATAGACATAATGGATATAATAGATATAGGTATAAAATATAGACATAATAGATAAAGGTAAACATATAGACATAATAGATATAATAGATATACGTACAAAATATAGATAGATATAGGTATAAAATGTAGACATAATAGATATAGGTATAAAATACAGACATAATAGATATAATAGATATAGGAATAAAATACAGACATAATTGAAATAGGTATAAAATATAGACAAAAGAGATATAAAAATATAGGTATCAAATATAGACATAATAGATATAATAGATATAGGTATTAAAAATAGTGTAAAATATAGATATAATAGATATAATAGATAGAGGTATAAGATATAGACATAACAGATATAATACATATAGTTACAAAATATAGACATAATAAATATAGGTATAAAATATAGACATAATAGATATGATATATAGGAAAAAAATACATATAATAGACATAATGGATACAGGTATAAATATAGACATAATAGAATCGTATATTAGGAAAAAAATATAGATATAATAGACATAATGGATACAGGTATAAAATATAGACTAATAGATTAATAGATATAGATATAAAATATACACATATTAGATAATAGATATAGTATAAAATATAGACATAATAGATTAGTATAATAGAGACATAATAGATATAATAGATATAGTTATAAAATTTAGACGAAATAGATATTATAGATAGGTAAAAATATAGATATAATAGATATTAGATATAGGTATAAAAAATAGATATAATAGATACAGGTATAAATACAGACAATAGATATAATAGATAGGTAAAAAGTATAGATATAATACATATAATTATCAATATAAATAATAGATATAATAGATATAGGTAAATAATACAGATATGATGGATATAGGTATATAAAATATGGTTATAATAGATATAAGTAAAATATAGATATAATAGATATTGTAGATACAGGCTTAAAATATAGACATAATATATATAATAGATATAGGTATAAAATAGACATAATAGATATAATAGATATAGTATGAAATACAGACATAATAGATATAATAGTAGCTATAAAATAATAGACAAAATAGATATGATATATATAGGTATAAAATATAGACTTAATAGATATGAAGATATAGGTATAAAATATAGACATAATAGATACAATAGAAATCGGTATGAAATATAGACATAATAGATATAATAGATATAGGTATAAAATATAGACAAATAGACATAATAGATATAGGTATAAAATATAGACATTATAGCTATAACAGATATAGTTATAAAATTTAGACATAATAGTTATAATAGATATGGTATAAAATATAGACATAATAGATACAGGTACAATATTTAGACATAATAGATAATAGATATAGGTATAAATATAGACATAATAGATATCATAGATATAGGTATAAAATGTAGACATAATAGATTCATAGATATAGGTATAAAATATAACATAATAGATATAGGTACAAAAAAAGACATAATAGATATAGTATAAAATAGAGACATAATAGATATAATAGATATAGTTATAAATATAGACGTAATAGATTAGGTAAAATAGAGACTTAATAGATATAAGAGATATAGTTATAAAATATAGACATAATAGTTATAATGGATATAGGTTAAAATATAGACATAATAGATACAGATATGGTTATAAATTATAGACATATTAGATATAATAGATATAGGTAAAAATATAGACATAATAATATAATAGATATAGGTATAAAATGTAGACATAATAGATATAATAGATATAGGTATAAAATATAGATATAATAGAGATAGCTATAAAATAGAGACATAATAGATATAGGTAAAAAATATGAACGTAATAGATATAATAGATGTAGGTATAAAATAATACATAATAGATAAAATAGATATAGGTATAAAATATAGACATAATAGATGTAATAGTATGGGTAAAATATATAGATATAATAGATATAATAGATATAGGTATGAAATATTCACATAATATATATGATAGATATAGGTAAAAGTTAGACACAATAGATATATGTATAAAATAATCATAATAGATATAATGAATATACTTATAAAATATAGACATAATAGACATAATAGAGGTATAAATACAGACATAATGGATATAATAGATAGAGGTGCAAAATATAGACATAATAGATATAATAGATAGAGGTATAAAATATAGACATAATAGATATAATAGATAAAGGTTGTAAATATAGACCTGATGGATATAATAGATACAGGTGTAAAATATAGACATAATAGATATAACAGATAGCGGGATTAAATATATACATAATAAATATAATAGATATAGGTATGGAATATAGACATAATAGATATAGGTATAAAATATAGACAGAATAGATAACAGATATAGTTCTAAAACATAGACATAATAGTTATAATAGATATAGGTATGCATTATAGACATAAGAGTATAGGTATAAAATATAGACATAATAGATATAATAGATATAGGAATAAATTATAGACATAATGGATATAATATATATAGGTATAAATATATACATAATAAATTAATAGATATACGCATAAAATATAGTCATCGTAGATATATAGATGTAGGTATAAAATATAGACATAATAGTTATAGGTATAAAATATAGATATAATAGATATATAGAGGTTTAAAATATACACATAATGGATATAGATAGATATAGGTATAAAATAAAGACATAATAGACATAATAGATATAGGTATAAAGTATAGACAATAGATATAGTGGATATAGGCATAAAATATAGACATAATAGATATAATAGATATAGGCATAAAATTTAGACATAATAGATATAATACATATAGGTATAAAATATACACATCATCGATAGAATAGATATAGGTATAAAATATAGACATATAATATAAGTATAAAATATAGATACAATTGAATATATAGAGGTATAAAATATAGACATAATAGATATAGGTATAAAATATATACATAATAGATATAAGAGATATACTTATAAAATATAGACATAAAAGACATAATAGATAGGTATTCAATATAGACATAATAGATATAGGTAAAATAGACATAGACTCGGATGGGGGAACATCACGCACTGGGGCCTATCATGGGGAGGGTGGAGGGTGGAGGAGGGAGGGATTGCATTGGGGAGTTATACACGATATAAATGATGAATTGATGGGTGCTGACGAGTTGATGGGTACAGCACACCAACATGGCATAAGTATACATAAGTAACAAACCTGCACGTTATGCACATGTACCCTAGAACTTGAAGTAAAATAAAAAATAAATATAAATAAATAAAAAAATAAATAAATAAAAATCAGAATTCAAAAAGAAAAATAAAATAAATAAAATATAGACATAATAGATACAGGTATAAAATATAGACATAATAGATATAATAAATATAGGTATAAAATATAGACGTAATAGATATAGGTATAAAATATAGACATAATAGTTACAATAGATGTACGTATAAAATATAGACATAATAGATATAATAGATATAGGTATAAAATATAGACATAATAGGTATAATTGATATAGGTATAAAATATAGACCTAATAGATATAATAGATACAGGTATAAATATAGATATAATAGGTATAGGTATAAATATAGATATAATAGATATATAATAGATAGACATAATAGATATAATAGATATAGGTGTAAAATATAGATATAATAGATATAGTGGACATGGGTATCAAATATACATATAATAGATATAGGTATAAAATATAGATATAGTGGATATAATAGATATAGGTATAAAATATAGACATAATACATATAGGCATAAAATATAGACATCATAGATATAATAAGTAAAATATAGATATTATAGATAAAATAGATGTCAGTATTAAAAAATACATATAATAGATACAGGTATAAAATATCGACAATAGATATAATAGATATAGATATCAAATATAGATATAATAGATATAATAGACACATGTTTACAATATAGACATAATAGACATGATAGATAAAGGTATAAAATATAGACATTATAGATATAATAGATATAGGTAAAAAATAGACATAATAGACATAGGTACATATATAGACATAATAGATATAATAGATATAGGTATTAAATATAGACATAATAGATTTAGGTATAAAACACAGACATCATAGATATACGTATGAAATATAGACATAATAGATATAGGTATAAAATATAGACATAATAGATATAGGTATAATATTTAGACATAATAGATATAATAGATATAGGAATAAAATACAGACATAATTGTTATAATAGATATAGGTATAAAATACAGACAGAAGAGATGTACGTATAAAATACAGACATAATAGATATAATAGATATAGGTATAAAAAATACACATAATAATATAATAGATATAGGTATAAAATATACACATATTAGTTATAACAGATATAGATAAAAATATAGACATAAAAGATGTATTCGAGGTATAAAATATAGACATAATAGATATAACAGATAAAGATATGAAATATAGACATAATAGATATAATAGATATTGTTATAAAAAATAGACATAGTAGATATGGGTATAATATTTAGACATAATAGATATAATAGATATAGGTATAAAATATAGACATAAAGATATTATAGATACACGTGTAAAATATACACAAAACAGATATAATAGATATAGGTGTAAAATATAGACCTAATAGATACAGATATAAAATATAGACATAATATATATAATGGATATAGATATAAAATATAGACATAATATATACCTTTCAAATATAGACATAATAGATATAGATATAGGTGTAAAATATAGACATAATATATAGTTATAAAATATAGACATAATAGTTATCATAAGTACACGTAAAAAATATAGACATAATAGATATAGGTTTAATATGCAGACATAATAGATATAATAGATACAGGTATAAAATATAGACATAAAGATATAAT
>NW_022143745.1:0-7285 GCF_007565055.1 Rhinopithecus roxellana
TTATCAGCGTAGGCCTCAATGCGATCCAAAGAAGTCCTTCTCAGTTCCTCAAAAACAGTGATAATGGACTGTTGCAGGAAACATAAGTGTAACTCTTGAGATGAATTCACACATCACCAAGAAGTTTCTAGGAAGCTTCTTTAGTTTTCATCTGAGGATATTCCTTTGTCACCGTAAGCTTCATTGCTTCAGAAGTATCCCATTGCAGATTTCCAGAAAACTGTGTTAGCACACTGAACACTGAAGAGAAAGGTGTAACTCTGTGAGTTGCATTCACATCGCAATGCAGTTTCTCAGAAGGCTTCTTTCCAGTTTTCATCTGAGGATATTTCCTTTTCCACCTAGCCTCAAAGCTCCCAATATCACTTGCGAACACAAGATAACAGAGTTAGCAAACTGTTCCAAGAAGGGAAGGGTGGAACTCTGTGTGAAGTCACACATCAGAAAGCAATCTCTCAGAAAGCTTCTCTCTAGTTATTATCTGAGGATATTCCTTTTCACCATGGGCCCCTAGGGCTCCCAAATCTCACTTTGCAGATTCCACGAAAAGAGTGTTAGCAACTGCTTCCTGAGAACTAAGCTGTAACTCTGTGAGAGGAATTCACAGATCACAAAGAAGTTTCTCAGAAAGCTTCTTTCACGTTTAACTGATGATTTCTTCCTTTATCAGCGTAGGCCTCAATGCGATCCAAAGAAGTCCTTCTCAGGTTCCAAAAAGTGATAATGGACTTGCAGGAAACATAAGTGTAACTCTGTGAGATGAATTCACACATCACCAGAAGTTTCTAGGAAAGCTTCTTCTGTTTTCAACTGAGGATATTTCCTTTGTCACCGTAAGCTTCATTGCGTTCAGAGTATCCCATTGCAGATTTCCAGAAAACTGTGTTAGCACACTGAACACTGAAGAGAAATGTAACTCTGTGAGTTGCATTCACACATCGCAATGCAGTTTCTCAGAAGGCTTCTTTCCAGTTTTCATCTGAGGATATTTCCTTTTTCACCATAGCCCTCAATGAGCTCCCAAATATCACTTTGCAGAACACAAGATAACAGAGTTAGCAAACTGTTCCAAGAAGGGAAGGGTGGAACTCTGTGTGATGAAGTCACACATCAGAAAGCAATCTCTCAGAAAGCTTTCTCTATTATTATTATGAGGATATTTCCTTTTCACCATGGGCCCCTATGGGCTCCCACCAAACTCACTTGCAGATGCCACGAAAAGTGTGTTAGGCAAACTGCTTGCTGAGAACTATGCTGTAACTCTGTGAGAGGAATTCGCAGGATCACAAGAAGTTTCTCAGAACGCTTCTTTCACGTTTTGAACTGATGATATTACCTTTATACGCATAGGCCTCAATGCGATCCAAAGAAGTCCTTCTCAGTTTCCTCAAAAGTAGTGATAATGGACTGGTGAAGGGAAACATAAGTGTAAATCTGTGAGATGTATTCACACATCACCAAGAGGTTTCTAGGAAAGCTTCTTTCAGTTTTCAGAATGAGGATATTTCCTATGTCACCGTAAGGTTCATTGCGTTCAGAAGTATCCCATTGCAGATTTCCAGAAAACTGTATCAGCAAACTGAACACTGAAGAGAAAGGTTGTAACTCTCTGAGTTGCATTCACAAACATCGCCATTCAGTTTCTCAGAAGTCTTATTTTCAGTTTTGATCTGAGGATATTTCCTTTTTCAAACATAGCCCTCAATGAGCTCACAAATATCACTTTGCAGAACACAGGATAAAAGAGTTAGCAAACTTTAAAAGACGAAACGGTGGAACTCTGTGTGATGAAGTCACACATCAGAAAGCAATCTCTCAGAAAGCTTCTCTTTAGTTATTATCTGAGGATATTTCCCTTTTTCACCATGGACCCATATGGGCTCCCAAATCTCACTTTGCAGATTCCAAGAAGAGAGTGTTAGCAAACTGCTTCCGGAGAAGTAAGCTGCAACTCTGTGAGAGGAATTCACAGATCACAAACAGTTTCTCAGAACTCTTCTTTCACGTATTGACTGATGATATTTCTTTATCAGCGTAGGCCTCAATGCGATCCAAGAAGTCCTTCTCAGGGTCCTCAGAAACAGTGATAATGGTCTCTTGCAGGAAACATAAGTGTACCTCTGTGAGATGAATTCACACATCACCAAGAAGTTTTTAAGAAAGATTCTTTCTAGTTTTCAACTGAGGATTATTTCGTTTGTCACCTAAGCTCATTGCCTTCAGAGTTATGCCATTGCAGATTTCACGAAAATTGTGTTAGCACACTGAACACTGAAGAGAAAGGTGTGACTCTGTGAGTTGCATTCACACATCGCAAATGCAGTTTCTCAGAAGGCTTCTTTCCAGTTTTCGTCTGAGGATACTTCCTTTTTCACCATAGCCCTCAGTGAGCTCCCAAATATCAATTTGCAGAACAAAGGATAAAAGATTAGCAAAACTTTAAAGCAGAAACGGTGGAACTCTGTGTGATGAAGTCACACATCAGAAAGTAATCTCTCTGAAAGCTTCTCTCTAGTTTTATCTGAGGATATTTCCTTTTTCACCATGGGCCCTGAGTGGGCTCCCAAATCTCACGTGCCGATTCAACAAAAAGAGTGTTAGCAAATTTCTTCCTAGAACAAAGCTGTAACTCTGTGAGACGAATTCACAGATCACAAAGAAGTTTCTCAGAAATCTTCTTTCACGTTTTGAACTGATGATATATTATTTCTCAGTGTAGGCCTCAATGCGATCCAAAGTATTCCTTCTCAGGTACCTCAAAAACAGTGATAATGGATTGTTGCAGGAAACATAAGTGTAACTCTTTGAGATGATTCACACATCACCAAGAAAGTTTCTAGGAAAGCTTCTTTCTATTTTCAACTGAGGATATTTCGTTTGTACCTTAAGCTTCATTGCGTTCAGAAGTATCCCATTGCAGATTTCCAGAAAACTGTGGTAGCACACTGAACAATGAAGAGAGAGTTGTAACTCTGTGAGTTGCATTCACACATCGCAATACAGTTTCTCAGAAGGCTTCTTTCCAGTTTTCATCTGAGGATATTTCCTTTTCCACCATAGACCTCAATGAGCTCCCAAATATCACTTTGCTGAACACAAGATAACAGAGTTGGCAAACTGTTCCAAGAAGGGAAGGGTGGAAGTCTGTGTGATGAAGTCACACTTCAGAATGCAATCTCTCAGTAAGCTTATCTGTAGTTATTATCTGAGGGTATTTCCTTTTTCACCATGGGCCCCTAAGAGCTCCCAAATCTCACTTTGAAGATTCCACGGAAAGAGTGTTAGCAAACTGCTTCCTGAGAACCTAGCTGTAACTCTGTGAGAGGAGTTCACAGATAGCAAAGAAGTTTCTCAGAAAGCTTCCTTCACGTTTTGAACTGATGATATTTCCTTTATAAGCGTAGGCCTCAATACGAACCAAAGAAGTCCTTCTCAGCTTCCTCAAAAACTTTGATAACGGTCGGTTGACTGAAACATAAGTGTAACGCTGTGAGATGAATTCAGAGATCACCAAAAACTTTCTAAGAAGGTTCTTTGCAGTTTTTATCTGAGGATATTTCCTTTTCAACGTAAGCTTCATTGAGTTCAGAAGAATCGAATTGAAGATTTCCAGAAAACTGTGTTAGCACACTGAACACTGAAGAGAAAGGTGTAACACTGTGACTTGCATTCACACATCGTAATGCAGTTTCTCAGAAGGCTTCCGTTCAGTTGTCATCTGAGGATATTTCCTTTTTCACCATAGCCCTCAATGAGCTCCCAAATATCACTTTGCAGAACACAAAGATAACACAGTTAGCAAAACGTTCCAAAAAAGCAAGGGTGGAACTCTGTGATTGAAGTCACAACATCAGAAAGCAATGTCTCAGAAAGCTCTCTCTCTAGTTATTATCTGAGATATTTCCTTTTTCACCATTGGCCCCGATGGTCTCCCAAATCTCACTTTGCAGATTCCACGAAAAGAGTGTTAGCAAACTGCTTCTGGAGAAGAAAGCTGTAACTCTGAGAGAGTAATTCACAGATCACAAAGAAGTTTGTGAGAAAGCTTCTTTCACATTTTGTACTGATGATATTTTATTTATCAGCGTAGGCCTCAATGCGATCAAAGAAGTCCTTCTCAGGTTCCTCAAAAACAGTGATAATGGACTGTGGCAGGAAACAGAAGTGAAACTCTGTGAGATGAATTCACACATCACGAAGAAGTTTCTAAGAAAGCGTCTTTCTAGTTTTCACCTGAGGATATTTCCTTTGTCACCATAAGCTTCATGGCGTTCAGAAGTATCCCATTGCAGATTTCCAGAAAACTGTGTTAGAACACTGAACACTGAAGAGAAAAGTGCAACTCTGACTTGCATGCAAACATCGCAATGCAGTTTCTCAGAAGGCTTCTTTCCAATTTTCATCTGAAGATATTTCCTTTTTCACCATAGCCCTCAATGAGCTCCCAAATCTCACTTTGACGAACACAAGATAAAAGAGTTAGCAAACTGTTCCGAGAAGGGAAGGGTGGAACTCTGTGTGATGAAGTCACACATCAGAGGGCAATCTCTGAAAGCTTCTCTCTAGTTATTATCTGAGGATACTTCCTTTTTCACCGTGGGCCCCTAGGGGCTCCCAAATCTCACTTTGCAGATTCCACGAAAGAGTGTTAGCAAACTGCTTCCGGAGAACTAAGCTGTAATTCTGTGAGAGGAATTTACAGATCACAAAGAAGTTTCTCAGAAAGCTTCTTTCACGTTTTGAACTGATGATATTTCCTTTATCAGTGTAGGCCTCAATGCAATCCAAAGAAGTCCTTCTCAGGTACCCTCAAAAACAGTGATAATGGGGTCCATTGAAGGAAACATAAGTGTAACTCTGTGAGTTGATTTCAGACATCACCAAGAAGATTTCTAGAAAGCTTCTTTCTAGTTTTCACTGAGGATATTTCCTTGGTTCACCATAAGCTTCATTGCGTTCAGAAGTATCCATTGCAGATTTCCAGAGAAACTGTGTCAGCAACTCAACGCTGAAGACAAAGGTTGTAACTCCGTGAGTTGCATTCACACATCGCAATGCAGTTTCTCAGAAGGCTTCTTTCCAGTTTTCATCTGAGGATATTTCCTTTTCACCATAGCCCTCAATGAGCCTCCCAAATATCACTTGCTGAACACAAACACAACAGAGTGAGTAAACTGTTCCAAGAAGGGAAGTTTGGAACTCTGTTTGATGAAGATCACACATCAGAAAGCAATCTCTCTGAAACCTTCTCTCTAGTTATTATCTGAGGATATTTCCTTTTTCAACATGAGCTCCGATGGGCTCCCAAATCTCACTTTGCAGATTCCACGAAAAGAGAGTTAGCAAACTGCTTCCTGAGAACTAAGCTGTAACTATGTGAGAGGAATTTACAGATCACAAAGTAGTTTCTCAGAAAGCTTCTTTCACATTTTGAACTGATGATAATTCCTTTATCAGCGTAGACATCAAAGCCATCCAAAGAAATACTTCTCAGTTTCCTCAGAAGGAGTGAATGGACTGTTGCAGGAAACATAAGTGTAACTCTGTGAGATGATTTCACACATCACCAAGAAGTTTCTAGGAAACCTTCTTTCTAATTTTCAACTGAGGATATTACTTTGTCTCCGTAAGCTTCATTGTTCAGAAGTATCCCATTGCAGATTTCCAGAACTGTGCTAGGACAAAGAACACTGAGGGAAAGGTGTAACTCTGTGAGTTACATTCACATATCACAATGCATTTTCTCAGAAGGCTTCTTTCCAGTTTTCATCTGAGGATATTTCCTTTTTCACGATAGCCTAAATGATTCTAAAATATTGCTTTGGAGAACACAAGGAGAACGGAGTTAGCAATCGTTTTCCAAGAGGGTAAGGGTGGAACTCTGTGTGATTAAGGTCACACATCAGAAGCAATCTCTCAGAAAAAGGAAAGCTTGTCTCTACTTATTATCTGAGGATGTTTCCTTTTTCACTGTGGATCCTCTGGGCTCCCAATTTCTCATTTTGCAGATCCAGCCAAACAGTGTTTAGCAAACTGCTCCTGAGAACTAGGGTGTTAACTCTGTAAGAGGACTTTCACACATCACAAAAGTATGTTTTCCTGAAACCTTCTTTCACGTCTGAACAGATGATATTTTATGTATCAGGGTGGTAGGCCTCAATGCGAGGGGTCCAAAGTAATTTCCTTCTCAGTACCCTAAATACAGTGATAATGAATTGTTGCAGGATACTAAGTGGGGGGGGGGGGGGTTAACTCTATGAGATGAATTCACACATTCACCAAGAAGTTTCTAAGAACTTCTTTCTATTTTTCGTCTGAGGATATTTCCTTTGTCACTGTAAGCTTCATGGCGTTCAGAAGTATCCCATTGCAGATTTCCAAAACAACTGTGTTAGCACACTGAACACTGAAGAGAGAGGTGTAACTCTGTGAGTTGCATTCACACATCGCAATGCAGTTTCTCAGAAGGCTTCTTTCCAGTTTTCTTCTGAGGTTATTTTTTTCACCATAGCCCTCAATGAGCTTCCAAATATCACTTTGCAGAACACAAGATAACAGAGTTAGCAAACTGATCCAAGAAGGGAACGGTGGAACTCTGTGGGATGAAGTCACACATCAGAAAGCAATCCCTCAGAAAGCTTCTCTCTACTTATTATCTGAGGATATATCTTTTCACCATGGGCCCCATGGGCTCCCAAATCTCTCTTTGCGGATTCCTCGAAAAGAGTGTTAGCAAACTGCTTCCTGAGAACTAAGCTGTAACTTTGTGAGAGGAATTCACAGATCACAAAGAAGTTTCTCAGAAAACTTCTTTCACGTTTTGAACTGATGATATTTCCTTTATCAGCGTAGGCCTCAATTCGATCCAAAGAAGTCCTTCTCAGGTTCCCAAAAACAGTGATTACGGACTGTTGCAGGACACATAACTGTAACTCTGTGATGTGAATTCACATATCACCAAGAAGTTTCTAGGACAGCTTCTTTCTAGATTTCAACTGAGGATATTTCCTTTGTCACAGTGAGCTTCAATGCGTTCAGAAGTATCCCATTGCAGATTTCCAGAAAACTGTGTCAGCACACTGAACACTGTAGAGAAAGGTGTAACTCTGTGAGTTGCATTCACACATCGCAATGCAGTTTCTCAGAAGGCTTCTTTCCAGTTTTCATCTGAGGATATTTCCTTTTTCACCATAGCTGTTGATGAGCTCCCAATAATCACTTTGCAGAACACAAGATAACAGAGTTAGCAAACTCTTCCAAGAAGGGAAGGATGGAACTCTGTGTG
>NW_022143746.1:0-1484 GCF_007565055.1 Rhinopithecus roxellana
GTTTTGAACGGATGAAATTTCCTTTATCAGCGTAGGCCTCAATGCGATCCAAAGAAGCCCTTCTCAGTTTCCTCAAAGACAGTGTTAATGGACTGCTCCACGAAACATAAGTGTAACTCTGTGAGATGAATTCACACATCACCAAGAAGTTTCTAAGAAAGCTTCTTTCTAGTTTTCAACTGAGTATATTTCCTTTGTCACCGTCAGCTTCACTGCGCTATGAAGTATCTAACTGCAGATTTCTAGAAAACTGTGTTAGCAAACTGATCACTGAAGAGAAACGTGTAACTCTGTGAGTTGCATTCACACATGGCAATGCAGTTTCTCGAGAGCTTCTCTCCAGTTATTATGGGAGGATATTTGCTTTTTCACCATAGCCCTCAATGAGCTCCCAAATATCACTTTGCAGAATCCAGGACAACAGTGGTAGCAAACTGTTCCAAGAAGGGAAGGGTGGAACTCTGTGAGATGAAGTCACACATCAGAAAGCAATCTCTAGAAAGCTTCTCTCTAGTTATTATGTGAGGAGATTTCCTTTTTCACCATGGGCCCCTATTATGGGCTCCCAAGTATCACTTTAAAGATTCCACGAAAAGAGTGATAGCAAACTGCTTCCTGAGGTTAAGTTATAAGTCTGTGAGATGAACTCACAGATCAGAAAGAAGTTTCCTCAGAAAGCTTCTTTCACGTTTTGAACGGATGAAATTTCCTTTATCAGCGTAGGCCTCAATGCGATCCAAAGAAGCCCTTCTCAGTTTCCTCAAAGACAGTGTTAATGGACTGCTCCACGAAACATAAGTGTAACTCTGTGAGATGAATTCACACATCACCAAGAAGTTTCTAAGAAAGCTTCTTTCTAGTTTTCAACTGAGTATATTTCCTTTGTCACCGTCAGCTTCACTGCGCTATGAAGTATCTAACTGCAGATTTCTAGAAAACTGTGTTAGCAAACTGATCACTGAAGAGAAACGTGTAACTCTGTGAGTTGCATTCACACATGGCAATGCAGTTTCTCAGAGAGCTTCTCTCCAGTTATTATGAGGATATTTGCTTTTTCACCATAGCCCTCAATGAGCTCCCAAATATCACTTTGCAGAATCCAGGACAACAGTGTTAGCAAACTGTTCCAAGAAGGGAAGGGTGGAACTCTGTGAGATGAAGTCACACATCAGAAAGCAATCTCTAGAAAGCTTCTCTCTAGTTATTATGTGAGGAGATTTCCTTTTTCACCATGGGCCCCTATTATGGGCTCCCAAGTATCACTTTAAAGATTCCACGAAAAGAGTGATAGCAAACTGCTTCCTGAGGTTTAAGTTATAAGTCTGTGAGATGAACTCACAGATCAGAAAGAAGTTCTCAGAAAGCTTCTTTCACGTTTTGAACGGATGAAATTTCCTTTATCAGCGTAGGCCTCAATGCGATCCAAAGAAGCCCTTCTCAGTTTCCTCAAGACAGTGTTTAATGGACGCTCCGCGAAACAAGTG
>NW_022143747.1:0-8518 GCF_007565055.1 Rhinopithecus roxellana
ATTTCTTTGTCACCGTAAGCGTCATTGCGCTAAGAGGTATCCCATTGCAGATTTCCAGAAAACTGTGTTGGCAAACTGATCACTGAAGAGAAAGGTGAAACTCTGTGAGTTGCATTCACACATGCCAATGCAGTTTCTCAGAAGGTTCTTTCCAGTTTTGATTTGAGGATATTTCCTTTTTCAGCATAGCCCTCAATGAGCTACCGAATATAACTTTACAGAATCCACGACAACACAGTTAGCAAGCTATTCCAAGAAGGGAAGGGGGGAACTCTGTGTGATGAAGTAACCCATCAGAAAGCAATCTCTCAGAAAGCTTCTCTCTAGTTATTAAGTGAGGATATTTCCTTTTTCACCATGGGCCCCTATGGGCTCCCAAATATCACTTTTCAGAATCCACGACAACAGTGTTAGCAAGTTGTTCCAAGAAGGGAAGGGTGGAACTCTGTGTGAAGAAGTCACACATCAGGAAGCAATCTCTCAGAAAGGTTCTCTCTAGTTATTAAGTGAGGATATTTCCTGTTTTACCATGGGCCCCTATGGGCTCCCAAATATCTCTTTGCAGAATCCACGACAAGAGTGTTAGCAAACTGTCCCAAGAAGGGAAGAGTGGAACCCTATGTGATGAAGTCACCCATCAGAAGGTAATCTCTCAGAAAGCTTCTCTCTGGTAATTATGTGAGGGTATTTCCTCTTTCACCACCGGCCCCTATGGGCTCCCAAATATCGCATTCCAGATTCCACGAAAAGAGTGTTAGCAAACTGCTTCCTGAGGTCTAAGGTGTAACTCTGTGAGATGAATTCACAGATCACAAAGCGTTTATCAGAAAGCTTCTTTCACGTTTTGAACTGATGATATTTCCTCTCTCAGCGTAGGCCTCCATGCGATCCAAAGAAGCCCTTTTCAAGTTCCTCAAAGACAGTGTTAATGGACTGCTCCACGGAACATAAGTGTAACTCTGTGAGATGAATTCACACATCACCAAGAAGTTTCTAAGAACGCTTGTTGCTAGTTTTCATCTGAGGGTATTTCCTTTGTCACTGCAAGCTTGATTGCGCTAAGCAGTATCTAATTGTAGATTTCCAGAAAACTGTGTTAGCAAACTGATCACTGGGGAGAAACTTGTAACACTGTGAGTTGCATTCACACATGGCAATGCAGTGTCTCAGGAGGCTTCTTTCCAGTTTTGATCTGAGGACATATCCTTTTTCACCATCGCCCTCAATGAGCTCCCAAATATCACTTTGCAGAATCCACAACAACAGTGTTAGCAAAGTGTTCAAAGAAGAGATGGGTGGAACTCTATGTGATGAAGTCACACATCAGAAAGCAATGTATCAGAAAGCTTCCATCTAGTTATTATCTGAGGATATTTCCTTTACCACCATGGGACCCTATGGGCTGGCAATATAACTTTGCAGAATCCACGACAACAGTGTTAGCAAACTGTTCTAAGAAGGGAAGAGTGGAACTCTGTGTGATGAAGTCACACATCACAAAGCAATCTCTCATAAAGCTTCTCTCTAGTTAATTTCTGAGGATATTTCCTTTTTCACTGTGGGCCCCTAAGGGCTCCCAAATATCACATTGCAGATTCCACGAAAAGAGTGTTAGCAAACTGCTTCTTGAGGTCTAAGGTGTAACTCTGTGAAATGAATTCACAGATCAGAAAGGAGTTTCTCAGAAAGCTTCTTTCACCTTTTGAATTGATGATATTTCCTTTATCAGCGTAGGCCTCAATACGATCCAAAGAAGCCCTTCTCAGTTTCATCAAAGAGAGTGTTAATGGACTCCTCGACGAAACATACGTGTAACTCTGTGAGATGAATTCACACATCACCAAGAATTTTCTAAGAAAGCTTATTTCTATTTGAATCTGAGGATTTCCTTTGACACTGTAAGCTTCATTGCGCTAAGAAGTATCCCATTGCAGAGTTACAGAAATCTTTGTTAGCAAGCTGATCACTGAAGACAAATGTGTAACTCTGTGAGTTGCATTCACACATGACAATGCAGTTTCTCAGGAGGCTTCTGTCCAGTTTTGATCTGAGGATATTTCCGTTTTCACTGTAGCCATCAAGGAGCTCCCAAATATCACTTTGTGGAATCCAGGACAACAGTGTTAGCAAACTATTCCAAGAAGGGAACGGTGGAACTCTGTGTGATGAAGTCACACATCAGAAAGCAGTCTCTCAGAAAGCTTCTCCCTGATTATTAATGAGTATATTTCCTTTTTCACCTTGGGCCCCTTGGGCTCCAAAATATCACTTTGCAGAATCCACGACAACAGTGTTAGCAAACTGTTCCAAGAAGGGTAGGGTGGAACTCTGTGTGATGAAGTCACACATCAGAAAGCAATCTCTCAGAAAGCTTCTCTCTGGTTATTATGTGAGGATATTTCCTTTTTCTCCATGGGCCCCTGTGGGCTCCCAAATATCACTTTGCAGATTCCACGAAAAGAGTGTTAGGAAACTGCTTCCTGAGGTCTAAGTTGTCTCTCTCAGAGATGAATTCACAGATCAGAAAGAAGTTTCTCAGAATGCTTCTTTCTCCTTGTGAACTTATGATATTTCCTTTACCAGCGTTGGCCTCAATGCGATTCAAAGAAGCCCTTCTCAGGTTCATCAAGGACACTGTAAATGTACTGCTCCACGAATTAGAAGTGTAACTCTGTGAGATGAATTCACACATAACCAAGAAGTTTGTAAGAAAGCTTCTATCTAGCTTTCTTCGGAGGATATTTCCTTTGCCTCCGTAAGCTTCATTGCGCGAAGAAGAATCCCACTGCACATTCCCAGAAATCTTGTTAGCAAACTGATCACTGAATAGTAACGTGTAACTCTGTAAGTTGCATTCAGACATGGCAAAGCAGTTTCTCAGAAGGCTTCTTTCCAGTTTTAATCTGAGGATATTTCCTTTTTCACCATAGCCCTCAATGAGCTCCCAAATATCACTTTGCAGAATCCATGACAACAGTGTTAACAATCTGTTCCAAGAAGGGAACGGTGCAACTCTGTGTGATGAAGTCACACATTAGAAAGCAATCTCTTAGAAATCTTCTCTGTAGTTATTATCTGAGGATATTTCCTTTTTCACCATGGCCCCTATGGGCTCCCAAATATCGCTTTGCAGATTCCACGAAAAGAGTGTTAGCAAACTGCTTCCTGAGGTCTAAGGTGTAACACTGTGAGATGAACTCACAGATCAGAAAGAAGTTTCTCAGAAAGCTTCTTTCACGTTTTGAACTGATGATATTTTCTTTACCAGCGTAGGCCTCAATGCGATCAAAAGAAGCCCTTCTCAGGTTAGAAAATACAGTGTTAATGGACTGCTCAACGAAACATAAGTGTACCTCTGTGAGATGAATTCACACATCAACAAGAAGTTTCTAAGAAAGCTTCTTTCTAGTTTGCATCTGAGGATATTTCCTTTGTCACCGTAAGCTTCATTGCACTATGAAGTATCTAATTGCAGATTTCCAGAAAACTGTGTTAACAAACTGATCAGTGAAGAAAACGTGTAACACTGTGATTTGCATTCAAACATGGCAATGCAGTTTCTCAGAAGGCTTCTTTCCAGGTGTGATCTGACGATATTTCTTTTTCACCATGGGCCCATATGGGCTCCCAAATATCACTTTGCAGAATCCACGACAACAGTGTTAGCAAACTTTTCCAAGAAGGGTAGGGTGGAACTCTGTGTGAACTCACACGTCAGACAGCAAACTCTCAGAAACCTTCTCTCTGGTTATTATGTGAGGATATTTCCTTTTTCACCATGGGCCACTATGGGATCCCAAATATCACTTTGCAGATTCCACGAAAAGAGTGTTAGCAAACTGCTTCCTGAGGTCTAAGTTGAAACTCTGTGAGATGAATTCACAGATCAGAAAGAAGTTTCTCAGTAAGCCTCTTTCACGTTTTGAACTGATTATATTTCCTTTATCAGCGTATTCCTCAATGCGATCCAAAGTAGCCCTTCTCAGGTTCCTCAAAGACAGTGTTAATGGACTGCTCCACGAAACATAAGTGTAACTCTGTGAGATGAATTCACACATCACTAAGAAGTTTCTAAGAAAGCTTCTTTCTAGTTTTCATCTGAGGATATTTCCTTTGTAAGCATAAGCTTCATTGCGCGAATAAGTATCCCACTGCACAATTCTAGAAAACTTTGTTGGCAGACTGATCACTGAAGAGAAACGTGTAACTCTGTGAGTTGCATTCACACATGGCAATGCAGATTCTCAGAAGGCTTCTTTCCAGTTTTGATCTGAGGATATTTCTTTTTCACCACGGGCCTCTTTGGGCTCCCAAATATCACTTTGCAGATTCCACAAAAAGAGTGTTAGCAAACTGTTCCTGAGGTCTAAGGTGTAACTCTGTGAGAGGAATTCACAGATCAGAAGAAGTTTCTCAAAATACTTCTTTCACCTTCTGAATTGATGATATTTCCTTTACCAGCGTCGGCCGCATGCGATCCAAATAAGCCCTTCTCAGGTACCAAAAGACAGTGTTAATGGACTGCTCTACGAAACAAAAGTGTAATTCTCTGAGATGAATTCACACATCACCAAGAAGTTTCTTAGAAAGCTTCTTTCTAGTTTTCATCTGAGGATATTTCCTTTGTTACCGTAAGCTTCATTGCGCTAAGAAGTATCCATTGCAGATTTCCAGAAAACTGTGTTAGCAACTGATCGCTGAGAGAACTTGTAACTTTGTGAGTTGCATTCACACATGGCAATGCAGTTTCTCAGAAGGCTTCTTTCCAATTTTGATCTGAGGATATTTCCTTTTTCACCTTACCCCTCAAGGAGTTCCCAAATATCACTTTGCAGAATTCACGACAACAATGTTAGCAAACTGTTCCAAGAAGGGAACAGTGGAACTCTGTGTGATGAAGTCACATATCAGAAAGCAATCTCTCAGAAAGCTTCTCTCTAGTTAGTATGGGAGGATATTTCCTTTTTCACCTTGGGCCCTATGGACTCCCAAATATCACTTTGCAGATTCCACGAAAACAGTGTTAGCAAACTGCTTCCTGAGGTCTACAGTTTAACTCTATGAGATGAATTCACAGATCAGAAAGATGTTTCTCAGAAAGCTTCTTTCACGTTTTGAACTGATGATATTTCCGTTATCAGCGTAGGCCTCAATGCGATCCTAAGAAACCCTTCTCAGGTTCCTCAAAGACAGGTTTAATGGACTGCTCCACGAAACATAAGTGTAACTCTGTGAGATGAATTCGCACATCACCAAGAAGTTTCTAAGAAAGCTTCTTTCTGTTTTTCATCTGAGGATATTTCCTTTGTCAATGTAAGCTACATTGCGCTAAGAAGAATCCCACTGCAGATTTCCAGAAAACTTTCTCAGCAAACTGATCACGGAGGAGAAACGTGTAACTCTGTGAGTTGCATTCAAACATGGCAAGGCAGTTTTTCATAAGGCTTCTTTCCAGTTTTGATCTGAGGATATTTCCTTTTTCACCGTAGCCCTCAAGGAGCTCCCATTTATCACTTTGCAGAATCCACGAAACAGTGTTAGCAAACTCTTGAAGGGAAGGGAAGAACTCTGTGATGAAGTCACACATCAGAAAGCAATCTCTCAGAAAGCTTCTCTCTCGTTATTAAGTGAGGATATTTACTTGTTCACCATGGGCCCCTATGGGCTCCCTAATATCATTTTGCAGATTTCACGAAAAGATTGTTAGCAAACTGCTTCCTGAGGTCTAAGGGGTAACTCTGTGAGATGAATTCACAGATCAGAAAGAAGTTTCTCAGAAAGTTTCTTTCACGCTTTGAACTGATGATATTTCCTTTATCAGCATAGTCCTCAATGCGATCCAAAGAAGCCCTTCCTGGTTGCTCAAAGACAGTGTTAACGGACTGCCCCACGAAACATAAGTGTTAACTCTGTGACATGAATTCACCCATCACCAATAAGTTTCTAAGAAAGCTTATTTCTAATTTTCATATGAGATATTTCCTTTGTCACCGTAAGCTTCATTGCGCTAAGAAGTATCCCATTGCAGATTTCCAGAAAAATGTGTTACCAAACTGATCACTGAAGAGAAACGTGTAACTCCGTGAGTTGCATTCACACGTGGCAATGCAGTTTCTCAGAAGGCTTCTTTCCTGTTTTGATATCAGGATATTTCGTTTTTCACCATAGCCTCCATGAGGTCCCATATATCACTTTGCAGAATCCACGACAACAGTGTTAGGAAACTGTTCCAAGAAGGGAAGGGTGGAAGTCTGTGTGATGAAGTCACACATCAGAAACCAATCTCTCAGAAAGCTTCTCTCTAGTTATTATGTGTGGATATTTCCTTTTTCACTATGGGCCCCTAGGGCTCCCAAATATCACTTTGCAGAATGAAGGACAACAGTCTTAGCAACCTGTTCCAAGAAGGGATGGGTGTTACTTTGTGTGATGAAGTCATACAACAGGAAGCAATCTCTCAGAAAGCTTCTCTCTAGTTATTATCTGAGGATATTTGCTTTTCAACCATGTGCCCCTAAGGGCTCCCAGATATCACTGCAGATTCCACGAAAAGTGTGTTAGCAAACTGCTTCCTGAGGTCTAAGTTGTAACTCTGTGAGATGAATTCAAAGATCAGAAAGAAGTTCTCAGAAAGCTTCTTTCACGTATTGAACTGATGGTATATCCTTTATCAGTGTAGGCCTCAATGCGATCCAAAGAGCCGTTCTCAGGTTCTTCAAACACAGTGTTAATGGACTGCGCCACGAAACATAAGTGTAACTCTGTGAGATGAATTCACACATCACCAAAAGTTTCTAACAAAGCTTCTTTCTACTTTTCCTCTGAGAATATTTCCTTTGTCACTGTAAGCTTCATTGCGCTAAGAGGTATACCATTGCAGATTTCCAGAAAACTGTGTTAGCAAACTGATCACTGAAGAAAATCCTGTAACTCTCTGAGTTGCATTCACGAATTGCAATGCAGTTTCTCACAAATCTTCTTTCCAGTTTTGATCTGAGGATATATCCTTTTTCACCATAGCCCTCAATGAGCTCCCAAATATCACTTTGCAGGATCCACGAAAACTGTCTTAGCAAACTGTTCCAAGAAGGGAAGGGTGGAACTCTGTGTGATGAAGTCACACATCAGAAAGCAATCTCTCAGAAAGCGTCGCTCTAGTTATTATGTGAGGATATTTCCTTTTTCACAATGGACCCCGAAGGGCTCCCACATATCACGGAAGAATCCACAACAACAGTGTTAGCAAACTGTCCCAGAAACAGAAGGGTGGAACTCTGTGTGATGAAGTCACACAACAGAAAGCAATCTCTCAGAAATCTTCTCTCTAGTTATTATGTGAGGACAATTCCTTTTTCACCAAGGGCACCTATGGGCTCCAAAATATCACTTTGCAGTTTCCACGAAAGAGTGTTATCAAACTGCTTCCTGAGGTCTAAGGTGTACCTCTATGAGATGAATTCACAGATCAGAAAGAAGTTTCTCAGAAAGCTTCTTTCACGTTTTCAACTGATGATATTTCCTTTATCAGCGTCGGGCTCAATGCCATCCAAAGAAGCCCTTCTCAGGTTCCTCAAAGACAGTGTTAATGGACTGCTCCACGAAACATAAGTGTAAATCTGTGAGATGAATTCACACATCAGCAAGAAGTTTCTAAGAATGCTTCTTTGTAGTTTTCATCTGAGGATATTTCCTTCGTCACCGTAAGCTTCATTGTGCTTAGAAGTATCCCATTGCAGATTTCCAGAAAACTGTGTTAGCAAACTGATCACTGAAGAGAAAAGTGAAAGTCTGTGAGTTGCATCCACACATGGCAATGCATTTCTCAGAAGGCTTCTTTCCAGTTCTGATCTGAGGATATTTCCTTTTTCAGCATAGCTTTCAAAGAGCTCCCAAATATCACATTGTAGAATCCATGACAACAGTGTTAGCAAATTGTTCCAAGAAGGGAAGGGTGGAACTCTGTGTGATGAATCACACATCAGGAAGCAATCTCTCAGAAAGCTTCCTTCTAGTTATTATCTGAGGATATTTCCTTTTTCACCATGTGTCCCTATGGGCTCCCAAATATCACTTTGCAGATTCCACGAAAAGAGTATTAGTAAACTGTTCCTGAGTTCTAAGTGTAACTCTGTGAGTCGAATTCACAGATCAGAAAGAAGTTTCTCAGAAAGCTTCTTTCACGTTTGAACTGATGATATTTCCTTTATCAGCGTAGGCCTCAATACGATCCAAAGATGCCCTTCTCAGGTTCCTCAAAGACAGTGTTAATGGACTGCTGCACGAAACATAGGTGTAACTCTGTGAGATGAATTCACACATCACCAAGAATTTTCTAAGAAAGCTTCTTTCTAGTTTTCATCTCAGTGTATTTCCTTTGTCACTGTAAGCATTGTGCTAAGAAGAATCCAATTGCAGATTTCCAGAAAACTGTTTTAGCAAACTGATCACTGAAGAGGAACGTGTAACTCTGTGAGTTGCATTCACACATGGCAATGCAGTTTCTCAGAAGGCTTCTTTC
>NW_022143748.1:0-3854 GCF_007565055.1 Rhinopithecus roxellana
CAGTTTGATCTGAGGATATTTCCCTTTCCCATAGCCCTCAATGAGCTCCCAACTATCACATTGCATACCACAAGAAAAAAACAAGAACGTTCGCCCCGAGACTGTTCCAAGACGGGACGCAGGTGAAATCTCTGTGTGAGTTGGAGATGCCTAGTCCGAGCCACTCAGAAAGCAATCTCTCAGTTAGCTTTTCTCTAGGTATTTTCGGAGGCTATGTCCTTTTTCACCTTTGAGCAGGCCCTATGGGCCTCCGAATCTGCCACCTTGCAGATTCCCACGAAGATGTTAGCCAACTGTTCTGAGAAACCCTAAGCTGTCCACTCTGTGAAAGGAATTTCACGATCACCAAAGACGTTCTCAGCAACCTTCTTCACCGTTTGAATTGAAAGATATTTCCTTTATCACGTTGGGCCTCAATGCCGGATCAAATTAGTCTGTCAGGTTCCTAGAAACAGTGGTAATGGGACTCTATGAAAAATCTGTGTAAATCTTTGAGATGAACTCACCCATCACAAAGAAGTTTTCTAACACAACCTTATTTGTTACATCTGAGGATATTTTCCTTTGTCACGTTAGCCATTCACTGCGGCATCAGACTGTCCTTATTCAGAAATTCGTACGACTTTCCAGAGGCAATCCCTACGTACGATGCTGGTTAGGAAACTGAAACTGAAGAGAAAGTATAACTCTGTGAGTTTCATCACAATCGAAATGCAGTTTCTAGGAGGATTCCTTCTAGTTTTGACGGAGGTACTTCCTTTTTCACCGTAGCCTCAATGAGTTCCCAAAATCTCCTTGCGAAACCACAAGATAACAGGAGTTAGCCAAAACTGCTCCTAAGAAGGGAAGGGTGAAACTCTGTAGATTGAAGTCACAATCAGACAAGCAATCTCTCCCTAAGCTTCTCTCTCGTTATTATCTGAGCGATCTCTCGTTTGTTCCACCCAGGGCCCTAAGGGGTTCCGAAATCTCACTTTGCCGATTCCACAAACAGGAGTGTTGCAAACTGCTCATGAGAACCTAGCTGTAACTATGTGAGATTTAATTCACATATCACAAAGAGTTTCTCAGAAAGTTTCTATGACGTTTTCACTGATGATATTTCCTTATCAGCCTATGCCTCAATGCGATCCAAAGAAGTCCTTCTCAGGTCCTCAAAAACAGTGATAATGGACTGCTGCATGAAAAATAATGTAACTCCTGTGAGATGAATCACACATCACCAAAAAGTTTATAAACCCAAGTTTCTTTCTAGTTCCATCGAGGATATTTCCTTGTCCCCGTAAGCTTCATGCGTTCAGAGTATCCCTTTGCAGATTTCCAGAGAAAAACTGTGTTAGCCACACTGAACACTGAAGAGAAAACGTGTAACTCTGTGAGTTGCATTCCACACATCGAAATGCAGTTTCTCAGAAGCTTCTTTCCAGTTTTGATCTGACGGATCTTTCCTTTTTCACCACAGCCCTCCGTGAGCTCCCAATATCCTTTGGGAAACCCAGATAACAGAGTTAGCAAAGTGTTCCAAGAAGACAAGGGGAAACTCGTGTGATGACGTCCACACATCGGAAGCAATCTCCTCACGTAAGTTCTCTTAGTTATTCTCTGGGATTATTTCCTTTTTCACCATGGCCACTACAGGTACCAAATCTGACTTTGCAGGTTCCACGAAAAGAGTGTCAGCTAACTGCTTCTGAGAACTCCACGTAACTCGTGAATGGAATTCACAGAATCACAAGAAGTTTCTCAGAAAACTTCTTTCACGTTTTGACCTGATGATACTTCCTTTATCAGCTAGCCCACAATGCGGTCCAAAGAGGCCCTCTCAGGTTTCCTCCAAAACCATTGAAAATGGACTGCTGTATGCAACATAAGTTAAACTCTGGAGATGAAATCACACATCACCACGAGGTTTCTAACACAGCTCTTTTATTTGTCATCTGAGGATATTTCCTTTGTCACCGCACGCTTCATGCGTTCCACAAGTACTCCCATTGCAAGATTTTCAGAAAACTGTGTTAGCAAACTGCACCTGAAGAGAACACTTTTAACTCCAGGCGTTGCATTCACACCTCGCAATGCAGTTTCTCAGTAGGCTTCTTTCTCGTTTGATTAGATATTTCCTTTTTCACATAGCCCTCAATGAGCTCCCCAAATCTTCACTTTGCAGAACACAGCGATAACAAGTGCAAAATGTTCAGGAAGGGAAGTTTGAATCGTGTGATTGATGTCACACACAGAAGCACTCTCTCAGAATTCTCTCTAGTTATTCCCTGTGGATATGTTCCTTTTTCACCATGGGCCCCTATGGGTTTCCAAAATCTCACTTTGGCAGATACCACAAGAAGAGTGTTAGGCAAAACTGCTTCCTGAGAACTAAGATGTACATCAGTGAGAGGAATTCAAGATCACAAAAGAAGTTCCCAGAACGTTCTTTCACTTTTGAACTGATGATATATCCTTTATCAGCGAAGGCTCAATGCGATCCAAAGAAAGTCCTTCTCAGTTCCTCACAAGAGTGTTATTAGACTACTGCATGACACCTAAGTGTAACTCTGTGAGCTGAATTTCACACATCACCAAGAATTTCTACAAAGCTCTTTCCATGTTTTGAACTGATGATATTCCTTTATCAGCGTAGGCCTCAATGTGATCCAAAGAAGTCCTTCTGTTGTTCCTCAAAAAACAGTGACCGCGGACTGCTTAAATATCACTTTGCAGAACACAAGATAACAGAGTTAGCAAACTGTTCCAAGAAGGGAAGGGTGGAAATCTGTGATGAAGTCTCCCATCAGAAAGTCTCTCAGTAAGCTTCTCTCTAATTATTATCTGATTATATTTCCTTTTCACCATGGACCCCTGTGGGTCCCAAATCTCACTTTGCAGATTCCACGAAAAGGTGTTAGCAAACTGCTTCCTGAGAACTAAGCTGTAACTCTGTGAGAGGTTCACAGATCACAAAGAAGTTTCAAAGCTTTTTCACGTTTGAACTGATGATATTTCCTTTATCAGCGTAGGCCACAAGCGATCCAAAGAAGTCCTCTCAGGTTCCTCAAAAACAGTGATAATGGACTGCTGCATGAAATAGTGTAACTCTGTGAGATGAATTCACACATGACCAAAAGTTTCTAAAAGCTTCTTTCTAGTTTTCCTGAGGATATTTCCTTGTCACCACAAGCTTCATTGCGTTCACAAGTAAGTCCCAATGCAGATTTCCAGAAAACTGTGTTAGCAAACTGAACACTGAAGAGAAACTTGTAACTCTGTGGAGTTGCATTCACACATCGAAATGCAGTTTTCCAGAAGGTTCTTTCCAGTTTTGATCGAGGACATTTCCTTTTTCACCATACCCAAAGAGCTCCCAATCACTTTGCAGAACACAGATAAACAGAGTTAGCAAACTGTTGCAAGAAGGGAAGGGTGGAATCTGTGTGATGAAGTCACAGACACAGAAGCAATCTCTCAGTAAGCTTCTCTCCAGTTATTATCTGAGGATATTTCCTTTTTCACCATGGGCCCCTATGGGCTCCCAAATCTCACTTTGCAGATTCCACGAAAAGAGTGTTAGCAAACTGCTTCCTGAGAACTCAGCTGTAACTCTGTGAAGGAGTTCACAGATCACAAAGAAGTTTCTCAGAAAGCTTCTTTCACTTTGAACTGATGATATTTCCTTTATCAGTGTAGGCCTCAATGCGATCCAAAAAGTCCTTCTCAGGTTCCTCAAAACAGTGAAATACTGCTGCATGAAACTTAGTGTAACTCTGTGAGATGATTCACACATTCACCAAGAAGTTTCCAGGAAAGTTCTTCCTGTTTTCCTCTGAGGATATTTCCTTTGTCACCGCAAGCTTCATTGC
>NW_022143749.1:0-6060 GCF_007565055.1 Rhinopithecus roxellana
CAATGAGATCACTTGGACTCGGGAAGGGGAACATCACACACTGGGGCCTATTATGGGGAGGGGGGAGGGGGGAGGGATTGCATTGGGGAGTTATACATGATATAAATGATGAATTGATGGGTGCTGACGTGTTGATGGGTGCAGCACACCAACATGACATAAGTATACATGTGTAACAAACCTGCACGTTATGCACATGTACCCTAGAACTTGAAGTATAATAAAAATAAATTAAAAAATAAAAGAAATATGATTATAGAAAAATGCATAAGTTAATTAGAACTTAATTTTGTAATCTACAAGAAACCGTATACCCTGTAATAAAATAAAGGATCATTTTATGACATTAAAAAATGAATGACCTAATTCAAGGACAGGGAAGCACAAGCCATGAAGTAAGGCACAACTTTCAGAAACTAAATTGTTTGAAGAAGTGGGTTGATACATGCCTTTCGGAGTTTTTGATCTAATCAGATACAGAGTGTATTTTAAATATGAACACCTGAAAAGTTTTTACGGCATCGAAATGTGCTGAGAATCTAGGAAGAAACAATGATTATCTGCACTCTAGTCACCTAACAAACAACAATAACAACAAACAAATAAAAAGGCAATATATCAGTAAATGGTTCTTGTATATCAGTCATTCTCAAATCTCTTTGTGCATTTGAATCATCTAAGGTGCTTTTTAAAAGATGAATATCTGGACCCCTCTACCATGAAATGCTGATTTAGTTGATCTGTCATGAGGATTAATTATCTGTATTTTTAAGTATCACTTTGCATTTATATCTATTATAGATGCTGCTATAAGAACCTCATTAAAAACAGTGAGAAAATATGTTCCTTGAAGCTTTGCAGTGCCACAATATTTATTGCTGTTACAGTAAATTATTAGGATAAGAATGAATTCTTCAATGAACAATAAATATGCTAGATGTTTCAGAACATGAGAAATTCTTATTGTACGCCAAAAATAAGCTCTGGGACCATATGGAACGTTTTTTATGAAGGCCATTGAAACCCTTGCCATTAAAATAATGTGCCTTCTCATTTCATGAATATACATTTTTAAGTTTTTATTTCTTTTCAGTGGTATCAATGGATGAAAATATTTCCAGATTATGAATTTTCAAATAGACAACACTGAAAATATTGTATCTGGTTGGCTGTTTGTTAAAAGGTGAAATGACTGAGGGGGGGGAACCATATAAGGAAGTTTTGTTTTGTTCTTATAATTTAGAGTTATAGAAGGATTATATCTGGGGTATGTTTTCCAAGATGGACTTAAGTTTTTACATGCTCCTTCCAGGCTTCTCAGAATGTTATTACTCATAAATTTAAAATTTTGTCAAATAGATAAAAGGAAAGCTCCAAAATATGTAACTGTTCTTGGACTGGTTCCTGAAGAAGAATGTTCACTTGGGTTTCTGACTCACAGCTTAAATAATATCATTACTATTGCTAACAAATTTTTGTAAAGACAACTAGAGAGAAATACTTATGTCACTGCAGTATATGCATGGTTTTCTCCACAGACCAGCATTTCCAACTCTTTGGTTTGTAGTAAGGAATTTACTAGCTCTTAGGTTATAACCACTTTAGATGGGTGATGTGTGATCAAGAAAATCGTTGTTCCAAGTTCGGATGAACCACCATTTGCCTCATAAAATAAAGCGGAATAATAATTGCTTAAAAAGAAAGAATTGGAGCTGGAAAAAAAAAATGTTTTTTACTGGTCGTTCTGGGTAAAAAGGAGTGCATCTTTGTGAGATATACATGACGTTAATAGGGATCTATCTTAGTCAGTTTGTGTTGCTATAAGAAATAGCTGAGGCTGGGCATGGTGGCTCACGAACTGTAATGCCAGCACTTTGGGAGGCCGAGGAGGGCAGATCATCTGAGGTCAGAATTTTTAGACCAGCCAGGCCAATATGGTGAAACCCCATCTCTAACTAAAAATACAAAATTAGCCAAGCATGGCAGCAGGGTGCTATAATCCAGCTACTTGGGAGGCTGAGGCAGGAGAATCACTTGAACCCAGGAGGTGGAGGTGGCAGTGAGCTGAGATCGTGCCACTGAACTCCAGTCTGGGTGACTGTTTTCAGAGTGAAACTGTCTCAAAAATAAAAACAAAAATAAATAAAATAAAATAAAAATAAAAGTAAATAGCTGAGGCTGCATAATTAATTTTAAAAAATGATGTTTATTGGTTTATGATTCTGCTGGCTAAAAGATCTTACTTCTGGTGAAAGCCTCAGGCTGTTTCCATTTATGGCAGAAGGTGAATGGGAGCAGTTACATGCAGAGATCACATGTTGAGAGAAGAAGCAAGAGAGAAGGGAGGTACACAGCTCTTTTTAAACAATCTGCTTTCCCAGTATCAGAGCAAGAACTCATTCATTACTGCGAGAATGGTACCAAGACATTCATGACAAAAACAACTTTCATTAGGCCCCACTTTCAACCCTGAGGATAAAATTTCAACACAAGGTTTGAAGGGGACTAATATCCAAACCATAGCATGATCCATCTGTCCTTGTTTGTTTTTTACCTCTGTCACATAAAATAGGAATTAGAAAGCCAGTATTTTTAAAAGAGAATTTGTTCTTTTACATTATTGAAACAACATTTAAAAGCATTCTTGGGAAACATCTCAAGAATGTCATATTCTTCGGGGAGACACTCTGCGGGGGGTGGGAAGCACAGTCAAATCAGCAGGTGAGTTCCCTTGCCTCTTCGCCCTTCCATTACACCATCGTCGAATACATATAAATCTTCCGATTGAATTCAATCAAACTTCTGGTCAAAAACCGTGCCATCGTCACTAAGCGTATTTCGTTGGCAGGCACACTGACACTCACTGTGTTCCCAAATTCCCTTTGGCAATTGTACATTGATATTGCATTGCAAACTCACATGCCCCAACCCCTTCACAATTATTTCAGTTTTCCCCATTATTTCTAAACTGGCAGTAACTTCACCGTATCCATCCTTTTCAACAGTTGCCCTTGCTATGAAATCACTTTTTCTATACATATCCACCATCATTGTTTTATCCGTTTTCCTTCTATTATAGTGTAAAGGTTTGGTTCACCCTAAGATATATCCTTACATGTGGTGTTCTGATGCTCATCTTTCTCTATCACCACCCTAAAAGAATGTCTATGCATACATTAGTTGGTCTAAAAGAATCTGTGATACAGAAACATGTGGTTCTTGTGTATTTACTACAAAGAGTCAATTTACATTAGGAATTAATGAGAAGGAATGATTTTACAGAGATTTTTATAGGAATGGAATAACTATTGTAAAACGCTGAATAGAATTTCCTCAAAACTCAATTAAAAGTGTCTAGTGACTATTCCTCAAGCTCTTTAGACTGTTACCAGAATGATGCCCTTTTGCTTTTTCTTCCCACATAAGGAGCCCAGCAGTCCGGTCCTAATTTTTACATACCTAGGTGTTCCCCATTAACTCTTAATTTCCCTTTTATATCCAGGTAAAATAAGCTAACTTACATTTATCCTAAATCCATTCTTGCCTCATTGCTTTAAAACTCTTCTCAGCTATGTGGAAAATCAGTAGATTGCCAATAACAATTTTCTACCCAACAGATTAAAGACCCTCCGCTTACCAGAAACCACCTTCTTTAGAAGTAATAGATAATGACAAATATCCCAAAGAAACTACTCAGCTACACAATTATTATTTTTCAGTTCGATGCCTTCAATTTTTCTTTCACTAGTTTTTTCCCTAACCCATATTTAAATATATTTGAAATATTTTATTAGGTTGGGTAAAAGTAATTGTGGTTTTTGCCCATTGAAAATAATGGCAAAATTTACAGTGGATTGATTATGTGTTGTTCATGAGGGACAACATATGAAATATATTATGTAGTGTCATCGGTCACATCATGTATTATAATTTAATGGTGATTAATTATTATTTATGTTCACCTTATGTTTTTCCGACTAGCTTGGCTATCCCATTACTTTCAGTGGCAAAACTGCAATTACTGTTGCAACCAACATCATAAGGGAAAAGACAACCCTAAACCTACACCCACATACAAACGTCCAATCAAACGCCTAAGGACCATCTGTAAACAGATAATTCCCCAATGCCAACCTCTATATGCTTAACAACAACTCTTATACCTAAAACTCAGTGTATCCGAAATTGGATTTGTCATTTTTTTTTCACGAATTCGCCCCTTCTTCAAGTTTTTCTGTATTATTAAATAACCTCCAACTATTTAATCGGAAAAATACCTTTGATTTTGTATTTCTTCTCCCTCTACATTTAACAATGACCAAATTCAGTTGATTGACTGAGCCTTTAATGTCTCTTAAGTCATAGGCTATTTTCCAAACATACTGTCCCTAGTGTGGGTCACCACATCTCTCTTCTGACCATTGCAGTAATCTCCGGTTGGTTTCCTGCATCCACTTGCTCTACTCCAAACATTATTTTCAAATAAAAGCTAGTTAGTTGCACAGTTCTACTTAAAAAATGTAAAGAATTCCCATTGCTTTTGTGATACAATGCTAAACATTTAATACAGCTCATAAGAGTCTCCAAATGAAGCCTTAAACTTTCTTCCTACTCTGCGCCCATATATTTTTCTTGCAGTGCCTCGGGATGTCACATTCTCACTCTGGTCCAGTGCTTTGCATATGCTTTTATCCTTTGGTTTAGACTGAGGGGACTCATTCAATACTGCAGCTTCCCTTCAAATAAAATCCACTTTTCCTTATAATCTGAGCTTAATGCCATTTTATTATAAAGCCTTCTCTAACTTCATAGACTAGGTTAAAATCCTCTGACATATTTCTTGAGATCAACATATTTACTTCTACATGTCACATACAAAAGTATTAGACAGTCTATTTCATGAGGACAGCTATTTTGTCTTATTATTCTCAATATTCCAGTGATCAAAACAGGTTTTCATCAATAAATGATTTATAGAATGAATTATATATATGGTCACAAAGTCTGAACACATAGATATTGTGTGGTTTGTTTGTTTTATTTTTAATTACAGAGCAAATCTCTTCAGTGGTATACTGAAGGCCCATGCTTATTTAGAGAAAATGAGAGACATGAAGCATCTAAGAAGACAGGAAATAAAAGAAATGAAATGACAATGCACTGAGTTTATTGCAATTTTGCACAGTGTTGTATTATGCATTGTTAATGAGTGACAGCATATGAAATACGTAGTGTCGTTGGTCACATCATATATTATAATGTAATAGTGATTAATCATTTATTATTTTTATTCAATTATATTTTCAGACTATGGTTATGCTAAAGAATGGACAAGTATAACCGAAAACTTTAGTCTTGACCTGAACAAAATTGGTTCAGAGTTTTCTTTTTTTTTTTTTTTCACAATAACAAACTTTCAGCACTAAGTGCTGGAAAGAGTAGCCTCTTTGAATGAATAGATCAGTGAGGCATAGAGATAGAAAGGTGAAGATTTAATAAGTTGCCTCTGGAATAAAAGAAGAATACAAGAAGGAATTTCAGTTTCCAGATATCATCTAAGGAAATATATTAAGAACTGTATGAAGAGGAATGCCTGTCCAGAGATCACATTTATGGTCTTTCCTTTTTTTATTCTTGTGACGTAATAAAGAGGGGCTTTCCTTTGGGCCAAGAGTTCATTTGAAACATTTATGAAATGTGATTTTTTGCAATTTATACCACATCATGAAGTTTGTAACAAAGGAAGAAGAGGAAGGAGTAGTCACTTTAGAGACTGAAGGAGCTACAATAATGTCTCTTCTCAAGTTACTGACAGTCACTATAGGAACAAAAAATACACATACACACACACACACACATATATACATATGATTACAATCTAAAGCTTAATGTAAGCAGATTGGAGGGAAGCATGGCACTGATCTGTAACCTCTTGAGAGTTTTTTTTTGTTTTGTTTTGGCACATGGTTCTTGTATAAACAATGTTTGCATCCTTTAATGTCAATGCTTGCAATTGTCATCTGACACAAAAGCATGTATCTATGATATGGGAAAGACAGA